>NW_025317582.1:0-52665 GCF_018873765.1 Telopea speciosissima
TTGTTTGATGAGGTGGACAAAGAGGAGGGAGAATTTTGTGCTCAACCATTGAAGATTCTTCCCAGCTTAGGTGAGAAAAGGGTGGATTTAAATGGGCAGGAAATCAGGAAGGATGGCGAATTCGATGGTGAGAATCTTGAAGGCAATTCGATTTTGAATTCTGTCCAAGTGGAGCAGCCGTTGGAGACTTCCTCTAATTTTGGAAAGGTAAATCTTTCTTCAATTAAAGACTGTCTAGTGGAGGAGAGCAGATGTGATAGGGAAGGTTTGGAAGAGATTCCTTCCAATTTGAATAATCTTCTAAATCCGGGTCATAGCAAAATTCATGGAGCTGTTGCCGTGGGAGGGGGAATGACTCTTGAAGTGAATGTTACCAACAGATTTGATGAGGTGGCTTCCAAACCGTCAGCCAATTTTGAAAGATTGAAAAAGCAGGCTGCGGAGATTAGAGCAACCCAAGGGTCTTCTGGGAAAGGTATGGGTCAATTAAATACTGCTTCTTTTTTTAACCTGAGCCAACCCACGGGGAGTGGGCCTAAATTTCAGGCCCAATGGGTTCTCTTAAACCCGAAAGATTCTATTGGAATTAAAGGAGAGGGACCTAGTAAAGGGGGGGGGGGGTGACACTTCTAACTTTGGTGCCAAATGAAATGCCTATCTTGGAACGTTAGAGGTTTGAATGCCTCTACTAAAAGGCTGGGGCTTAAGAAGGTTATTAAGGACCAACATATTAAATTGGCTTGTATGCTTGAAACTAAAGTGAAGGTGGAAAACTGTGGTGCAGTTTTTTACCATTTTATTTTAGATTGGAAATATCTGCACAATGGTGAAGCTGATTCTTCAATTCGGATCTGGTTGGGATGGGACCCTACAGTGTTTAATGTTGAAGAGATACAAAAAACCAAGTAATTTATTCATATTAGGGTGTCGATTGTTGGAACCTCTGTCACCTTTCTTTGTACTGCTGTGTATGCTTTTAATTCTATGGAAGGCTGAAGAGAATTATGGAGGGATGTGGGCTCAATTGCTAACTCTATTATTGATTCTTGGGCAGTCCTAGGGGATTTTAATGATTCTATGGAAGGCTGAAGAGAATTATGGAGGGATGTGGGCTCAATTGCTAACTCTATTATTGATTCTTGGGCAGTCCTAGGGGATTTTAATGTGGTTCGCCATCAAAATAAGAAACTTGGTGGGGACCCTATTCGGCAAGAGGCTGTAGATGAGTTCAACTCTTTTATTGATGACTCTGGGCTGGTTGATCTGAAATGGAAGGGGGAAGGACCTGGAATAATAGACAAAGTGGGGATGCTCGGATATGCTGCAAGTTGGATAGAGTAATGGTGAATTTGGCTTGGATGGATGTGCTTAGGTCTTCAGAAGCTGCCTTTCTTCCTCTGGGACTCTCTGATCATTCCCTAGTGGTGTTGACCATTTTAGATGAGGCTAATTTCGGTCCTAAACCATTTAGATTCTTTGAGGCTTGCATTGAGAGGAATGGATTTGATGATACTGTTCTCAAGGGTTGGGAGCAGCCAGTTAGCATGGCACTTAACCCCATTCTCCGGTTTGCTGACCGGTTAAGAAATGTCAAGAAGGAGATAAGGAAGTGGAATAAAGAGTGTGTTGGAGATGTGTTTCTTGCGGTAAAGGCTGCAGATGCTGATCTAAAACAGATTCAGTATAATCTTGGTGCTCATCCTAATGACTCGAGTTTGGTCTCTCTAGAGACTCAAGCTAAGGTGAAGTTGTGGGAAGCTTTGGCTACTGAAGAGAAGTTTTTAAAAGAGAAATCTAGGGTGAAACATATTCAGCTGGGTGATGGAAATAATAGTTTCTTTTATAAGTCTATGATTTGTAGACAAAATAGAAACCATATTCTGGAGATTCAAGGGGAACGAGGAGTCATTGTCAAGGATCCTAGCCTTATTAAGGAGGAAGCTGTTACCTTTTATAAGAAGTTATTTGGAGCTGATGTTAATGATGATGGTTCTTTTCCCCCGTCGGTTCCCCTACAAAGTGGGCTGTCCCTAGCTCATCAGGAGAGTCTTATTGGGAATGTGTCGAATAAGGGGATGTAGTGTTTGCTACGAAGAGTTCCAAAGCTCCAGGGCCTGATGGGTTTGGGGCTGCTTTTTTCAAATATTCTTGGGATGTTGTTGGTGAAGACTTGACCTTGGCAGTGAAGTGGTTCTTCTCTAAGTATTGCCTCCCCAGTTCGATTAATGCCACTTTTATTAGTCTGATCCCTAAGACTAGTGATGTTTCTTCTTTTGCCGGGTATAGGCCCATTGCTCTTTGCAATCTGTTTTATAAGATTATTACTAAGATCTTGTCTAATAGATTACAAGGAGTTGTTGGGCAGGTGGTTAGTGATTCCCAATCTGCCTTTATCAAGGGAAGGTCCATTGTGGACAATATCCTTGTCTGTCATGATGTGGTTAGAGGAATTGAGCAGAAAGGAACAAGTCCTATAGTTGTGTTAAAGATTGACCTCCATAAAGCTTATGACTCTCTTAGCAGGAAGTTTCTGTTTGACATTATGGAAAGAATGGGATTCCCTCAGAAATTCATAGGTTGGGTGAAGGCTTGTGTTGGGTCCCCCTGTTTCTCCATCTTGCTCAATGGATGCCAGCGGGTTATTTTAAAGGGGGAAGGGGTATCAGGCAAGGGGATCCCATCTCCCCCTATCTTTTTACTATTGCTATGGAGGGTTTTTCAGCGTTGATGAGAAAGTTGGAAGTTGAGGGCAAGATCAGCCTTCTCCTCATATGCAAGAGCTCCCACCTCTCACACCTTATTTTTACAGATGATCTGATGATATTTGTGAAGGCCTCCCCTGATTCTATTTTGGCCTGTCTGGGGGCTCTGGATGAATTTCATACCTTCTCTGGGTTGAAACTCAACAGGACTAAGTCCTCTATTATTTTAGGGGGCCTCACCCATACGGCCAGACTGCAACTTTTGGAATTAACGAATTTTGTGGATACCAAGCTTCCTATCCGGTACCTTGGTGTTCCTCTTATTTCCCATAAGTTGGGCATTGCAGATTGTTCCTCTATCTTGGATCAAGGGCGGAGCAAACTTGATGGTTGGAAGGCCCGTTTCTTATCATTTGCAGGGCGTGTACAACTTTTGAGTTCCGTCCTTCAAGGCTGCTATATTTATTGGTCAATGATCTTTGCTCTACCCAGTGCTGTCAAGAAGAAGCTGGAATCCCTTTTCTCCAATTTCCTTTGGTCTCTCGAACGAAAGGTACATTATATCTCTTGGGATAATATTTGTAAACCTAAGACTGAAGGGGGCTTGGCCATTAGGAGAATTTTTTATATGAATACTGCTAGCATTCTTAAACAAATATGGTGGATTGCCTCTAAGAAGGACAGTCTTTGGGTTAGGTGGGTTAATACCCATTACCTAAAAAATGACTCTATTTGGACTGCTAAAGTCCCCCAAAACTGTTCTTGGGTTTGGCGAAAAGTTCTCAAGTATAGAGATTTGGTTGAGGCTCACATCCTTCACATCATTGGGGATGGCCAGTCTACTAGACTATGGCTTGATAATTGGCATCCCAAAGGAGTTTTGATTAAAAGATTTGGGGACCGTATCCGATATGATGCTGGTTCTTTTCGCCTTGCTTTGGTTTCTGACCTTATTAGAGATGGCAATTGGTGTGTGCCCCCTCAGGGCTCCTTTGATTTGATTACTGTCTGGAGAGGTCTTCCTACTGTTCCCCTAGTAAGTGGGGGGAAGGACCTTATTGTTTGGAAGAAAACCCCTAATGGCCTCTTCAGTACCAAATCGGCTTGGGATCTGATAAGAAGGAGTGCTTCTAAGGTGGACTAGTTCAAACATGTTTGGCTCCCTGGGTATTTTCCTAGGCATTCCTGCACTACTTGGAGGTGTCGTATGGGGGGTCTCCCAATTAAGGACCAACTCATTAAAAGAAATATTTTGGTTGGGCAGAATTGCGTCCTTTGTTGGGGGGGATTGGAGAGTCACTCCCATTTGTTCTTTGATTGTTCCTTTTCCAAATCTATTTGGGATAGGGTTAGCTCTCTATGTTCCCCTAGTGGGAAGGGGCCTTCTGGCCGAACTGATGTGGTCAATTGGCTTTCATTTATGGTGTGCACCAATGACAAGTTAGATGTCATTCCTAAGAGGGCCTTCTGTGCTTTAGTTTACCATATTTGGTGGGAAAGGAATCAACGTCTTTTCAGCAATACTTCTAGGACCTTTGACAAAATATTTCAAGATATCAAATTTGATGTTGTCACTAAAGGCTCTTACCCCCCCCCCCCGACCCCCGTTATGGCTGCCAATAACCCAAGGAATCAGTTCTTGGTTGAGAAATGGGGGATTCAAGTACTTTGGACAGTTTCGGTTCCCAAAGTTTGTTCTTGGTTTAAACCTCCTCCCCACATGGTAGCGCTCCATTGTGATGGTTCTTTGAGTGCGGACAGATCTGCATATGGGGGAATTATCTGTCATGCCACAGGAGACCCTATTCTGGCCTATGTAGGTAGAGGGTTGGAGGCTAATGTGCTTAGCATGGAGTTATTACCTATTCACAGAGGGGTGGCCTTGTGCTTGGAGAGGGATTTTTATAATGTTTCGATTAGATCTGATTTGAAATTGGCGGTGGATATTCTTAATGGTGCGATCAGCTGCCCATGGAGTGTGTATGTGTTGCAATGCAAGATTAGCTCTCTCCTGAGCCACTTGACTCACCTAGAAGTGAGACATGTTTGGAGGAACTGAACCAGCAGGCAGATTTTGTTGCTTCCATAAACAGTGGGGATGGGGAAACCCCGGAGTTTCCTGAAGACCTGATGAGGCTGATTCATGATGATACTGATAGGAAGACCTATTCTAGGCCTACGTGATTGGGTTGGGGTTTTTGTCCTTCCTTGTATTTTCGAGGGGTTTGTCCTCGGGGGGTGTGGGGCCTTTTCCTCTCCCTTAGGTCTGTCTAAGGGGTGGAAGTAGGCTGCCTTCTTTTGTATTTTCTTCTTTTTCTTTTCTATACACTCACATATTACCTATCAAAAAAAAAAAAAAAGTTTCTTTCACAAATCTATGATTTGTAGGCAGAATAGAATCCATATTTTGGAGATTCAAGGGGAAGGGGGAAACATTGTTAAGGATCCTAGCCATATTAAGGAAGAAGCTGTCTCTTTCTATAAGAAGTTGTTTGGAGCTGATTCGGTTGATAGTGGTTTTCTTCCCAATTCAGTCCCGTTGCAGAATTGCCTTTCTCTTGCTCAACAGGGGAGTCTTATTGGGAGGGTGTCTAATAAGGAGATTATGGAGGCTGTGTTTGCTATGAAAAACTCCAAAGCTCCAGGGCCGGATGGGTTTGGGGCTATTTTTTTCAAACATTCTTGGGATGTGGTTGGTGAAGATTTGACTTTGGCAGTGAAGTGGTTCTTCAGTAAGTCTTGCCTTCCTAGTTCGATTAATGCTATATTTATTAGTCTTATTCCTAAGACGGGTGATGTCTCTTCTTTTGCTGGTTACAGGCCCAAAGCTCTTTGCAATCTTTTTTATAAGATCATTACAAAAATCTTATCTAATAGATTACAAGGAGTGGTTGGGCAGGTGGTGAGTGACTCCCAGTCTACCTTTATCAAGGGAAGGTCTATTGTGGACAACATCCTTGTCTGTCATGATGTGGTTCGAGGGATTGAGCAGAAAGGTACTAGCCCTACAGCAGTGTTAAAGATTGACCTTCATAAAGCTTATGACTCCCTTAGAAGGAAGTTTTTGTTTGATATGATGGAAAGAATGGGATTCCCTCAGAAGTTCATTGGTTGGGTGAAGGCTTGTATTGACACCCCTTGTTTTTCCATCTTATTAAATGGGAGCCCAGCTGGTTATTTCAAGGGGGGAAGGGGGATTCGGTAGGGGGACCCCATTTCTCCCTATCTGTTCACTATTGCCATGGAGGGTTTTTCAGCCTTGATGAGGAAGTTGGAAGTTGAGGGTAGGATCAGTCTTCTCCCCAGGTGCAAGAGTTCCCACCTCTCACACCTTATATTTGCAGATGATTTGATGATCTTTGTGAAGGCCACCTCTGATTCTGTTTCGGCCTGTCTAGGGGCCTTGGATGATTTTCATACCTACTCTGGGTTGAAACTCAACAGGGCTAAGTCCTCTATTATTTTAGGGGGCCTCACCCATATGGCCAGACTGTAACTTTTGGAATTAACAAATTTTTTGGACACCAAGTTACCTATCCGGTACCTAGGTGTTCCTCTCATTTCTCGAAAGCTGGCTTTTGCAGATTGTTCCTCTATTTTGGATCGCGTGCGGAGTAGGCTTGATGGATGGAAAGTTGGTCTTTTATCTTTTGCAGGGCATTTACAACTTTTAAGCTCCGTCCTTCAAGGCTGCTACATTTATTGGTCAAGGATCTTTGGCCTGCCTGGTGCTCTCAAAAAGAAGTTGGATTCCATCTTCTCCAACTTCCTTTGGTCTGGTCCGTCTCTTGAACGTAAGGTACATTACATCTCTTGGGAGAAGATTTGCAAACCTAAGGCTGAAGGGGGTCTTGGTATTAGGAGAATTTTAGATATGAATACTGTTGGTATTCTTAAACAAATTTGGTGGATTGCCTCTAAGAAGGACAGTCTTTGGGTTAGATGGGTCCATACCCGTTATCTAAAAAATGATTCTATTTGGACCGTAACCGGTTTATCATATTTGGTGGGAGAGAAATCAACGCCTCTTTAGTAATCAATCAGGGTCTTATGATAAAAATTTTCAAGATGTCAAATTTGATGTGGTCACTAAAGGCTCCCAATGTTCGGTTTTGGCTACCCATACTCCTAGAAATCAGTTTTTGGTTGACAAGTGGGGGGTTCAAGTGCAGCGGGCTGTCTCGGCCCCAAAAGCTTGTTCTTGGCCGAAGCCCCCTGCTCACTTGGTAACGCTCCATTGTGATGGGTCTTTGAGTGGAGATAGAGCTGCTTATGGGGGTCTTATTCGTAATACAATAGGAGAACCAATCCTGGCCTATGTAGGTAAAGGCATGGAGGCTTCGGTTCTTAGCATTGAGTTATTGGCTATTCATGGAGGAGTGGTATCGTGCATAGAGAGGAATCTTCGATATGTTTCTATCAGATCTGATTCGAAATTGGCAGTGGAGATTCTTACAAGTGTGATCAGCTGCCCTTGGAATGTGTATGTTTTGAAGAGCCAGATCATCTCTAGTTTGATCCAGTTTACACGCCATGAAGAGAGGCATGTTTGGAGAGAATTGAACCAACCGACAGATTTTATTGCTTCCATGAATAGTGGGGATGGGGAAACTATTTTGTATCCTCCTGAGTTTCATGATGACCTGATGCGGCGGATTCATGATGATGCTAATGGAAAGGCCCACTTTAGGCCTCCGTGATTGGGTTGGGTTGGTTTTCCTTGTATGTCCGAGGTGTTTGTCCTCGGGGGTGTGGGGCCTCTTCCTCTTCCTTAGGTCTGTCTAAGGGGTGGTAGTAGGCTGCCTTCTCGTGTATCTTTCTTTTCTTCCTCTATACACTCACAAAATTACCTATCGAAAAAAAAAAGGTATCGATTCGAAGGTCACGACCCTCCACATCGCATCCACATGTCTAATTAGTGATAAGGACTCATTTAAGAAAATACATAACCCAAAAAAGTGTAGAAATGCCGCAAAATAACCCCAAACGACCCACCCGGTCTAGTTTAAAAAACAAATGAAAATATGTCGAAATAGGTATCGATTCGAAGGTCACAACCCTCAACATCGCATCCACACGTCTAATTAGAGATAAGGATACTTTTTAGAAAATCCTAAACCCAAAAAAGTACAGAAATGCCCCCAAATAACCCCAAACGACCCACCTGGTCTGGTTTAAACCGAAAATGAACATATTCCGAAATAGGCATCGATTCAGAGGTCAGGACCCTCAACATTGCATCCACACGTCTAATAAGAGATAAGGACACTTTTTAGAAAATCCAAAGCCCAAAAAAGTACAGAAATGCCGCCAAAAAACCCCAAACCACCCACCTGGTGTGGTTTAAACATAAAATGAACATATACCGAAATAGGTATCGATTCGAAGGTCACGACCCCCTCAACATTGCATCCACACGTCTAATAAGAGATAAGGACACTTTTTAGAAAATCCAAAGCCCAAAAAAGTACAGAAATGCCGCCAAAAAACCCCAAACCACCCACCTGGTCTGGTTTAAACCGAAAATGAACATATAGCGAAATAGGTATCGATTCGAAGGTCATGACCCTCAACATCGCAACCACACGTCTAATAAGATATAAGGACACTTTTTTTAGAAAATACCAAACCTAAAAGAGAACAGAAATGCCCCCAAATAACCCCAAACGACCCACCGGGTCTGGTTTAAATCGAAAATGTACATATGTCGAAATAGGTATCGATTCGGAGGTCACGTCCCTCAACATCGCATCCACACGTCTAATAAGAGAAAATGACACTTTTGATAAAATCCTAATCCCAAAAAAGTATAGAAATGCCCCCAAATAACCCCAAACGACCCACCCGGTCTGGTTTAAATCGAAAATGAACATATGTCAAAGTAGGTATCGATTCAAAGGTCACGACCCTCAACATCGCATCCACATATCTAATAAGAGATAAGAAAACTTTTAAGAAAATCCCAAACCCAAAAAAGTACAGAAATGCCCCCAAATAACCCCAAACGACCCACCAGGTCTGGCTTACACCGAAAACGAATATATGCCAAAATAGGTATCAATTTGAAGTTCACGATCCTCAACATCGCATCCACACATCTAATAAGAGATAAGGATAATTTTTAGAGAATCTCAAACCCAAAAAAGTACAAAAATTCTCCCAAATAACCCCAAACGACCAACCCGGTCTGGTTTAAACAAAAAATGAACACATGTCGAAATAGGTATCGATTCGAAGGTCACGACCCTCAACATCGGATCCACATGTCTAATAAGAGATAAGGAAACTTTTTAGAAAATCCCAAGCCCAAAAACATACAAAAATGCCCTCAAAAAACACCAAACGGCCCACCCGGTCTGGTTTAAACCGAAAATGAACGTATGCCAAAATAGGTATCGATTCAAAGGTCACGACCCTCAACATCGTATCCACACGTCTAATAAGTGATAAGGATAATTTTTAGAAAATCCCAAGGCCAAAAAATTACAAAAATGCTCCCAAATAACCCCAAATGACCCACCAGGTTTGGTTTAAATCGAAAATGAACATATGCCGAAATAGGTATCGATTCGAAGGACACGACCCTCAACATTACATCCACACGTCCAATAAGAGAAAATGACACTTTTTAGAAAATACCAAATCCAAAAAAGTAATGAAATGCCCCCTAATAACCCCAAACAACCCATCTGGTCTTGTTTAAACCGAAAATGAATCTATATCGAAATGGGTATCGATTCGAAGGTCACGACCCTGACCATTGCATCCACACGTCTAATAAGAGATAAGGATACTTTTCAGAGAATCCCAAACCAAAAAAAGTACAACAATGCCCCCAAATATCCCCAATCGACCCACCCAGTCCGGTTTAAATAAAAAATGAACATATGCCGAAATAGGTATCGATTCGTTTACCTATCAAAAAACAACAAAAAAAAAAAAAAAAAAAAAAAGGTATCGATTGGAAGGTCGCGACTCTCAACATCGCATCCACACGTCTAATAAGTGATAAGGACACTTTTTAGAAAATATTAAACCCAAAAAAGTATAGAAATTCCACCAAATAACCCCATACAACCCACCTGGTCTAGTTTAAACCGAAAATGAACATATGTCGAAATAGGTATCGATACGAAGGTCACAAACCCTCAACATCGCATCCACACGTCTAATAAGAGATAAGAACACTTTTTAGAAAATTCCAAGCCCAAAAAATTGCAAAAATGCCCCAAAATAACCCCAAATGACCCACCCGGTTTGGTTTAAACCGAAAATGAACATATGCCGAAATAGGTATCGATTCGAAGGTCATGATCCTCAACATCGCAACCACACATCTAATAAGAGATAAGGACACATTTTAGAAAATACCAAAACCAATAAAGTACAGAAATGCCCCCAAATAACCACAAATGACTCACCCAGTCTAGTTTAAATCGAAAATGAACATATGTCAAAATATGTATCGATTTGAAGGTCACGACCCTGAACATCGTATCCACACGTCTAATAACAGATAAGGAGACATTTTAGAAAATCCCAAGCCTAAAAAAGTACAGAAATGCCCGCAAATATCCCCAAACGACCCACCCGGTCAGGTTTAAACCGAAAGGGAACATATGTCGAAATAGGTATCGATTCGAAGGTCACGACCCTCAACATCGCATCCACATGTCTAATAAGAGATAAGGACACTTTTTAGAAAATCTCAAGCCCAAAAAAGTACAGAAATGCCACCAAATAACCCAAAACCACCCACCCTGTCTGGTTTAAACCGAAAATGAACATATGCCAAAATAGGTATCGATTCAAAGGTCGCAACCCTCAACATCCCATCCACACGTCTAATAAGGGAAAAGGACACTGTTTAGAAAATACCAAACCCAAAAAAGTACAGAAATGCCCCCAAATAACCCAAAATGACCCACCCGGTCTAGGTTAAATCGAAAATGAACATATGCCAAAATAGGTATTGATTCGGAGGTCACGACCCTCAACATCGCATCCACACGTCTAATAAGAGATAAGGAAACTTTTTAGAAAACCCAAACCCAAAAACGTACAGAAATGCCCCCAAATAACCCCAAACGACCCACCCGGTCTGGTTTAAACCGAAAATGAACATATGCTAAAATAGGTATCAATTTCAAGGTCACGACCCTCAACTTCGAATCCACATGTCTAATAAGAGATAAAGACACTTTTTTTTTTAAAATACTAAGCCCAAAAAAGTACAAAAATGCCCCCAAATAACCCCAAACGACCCACCCCGTCTGTGGTTTAAATCGAAAATGAACATATGTCAAAAAAGGTAATGATTCGAAGGTCACGACCCTCAACATCACAACCACATGTCTAATTAGAGATAAGGACCCTATTTAAAAAATCCTAATCCCAAAAAGGAACAGAAATGTCCCCAAATTACCCCAAACAACCCACCTAGTCTGGTCTAAATCGAAAATGAACATATGTCGAAATAGGTATGGATTCGTAGGTCAACATCCTCAACATCGCATCCACATGTCTAATAAGAGATATGGATACTTTTTAGTAAATCCCATACCCAAAAAAGTACAGAAATGCCCCCAAATAACTCCAAACGACACACCCGGTCAGGTTCGGACCGAAAATGAACCTATGTCAAAATATGTATCGATTCGAAGGTCATGACCCTCAACATCACATCCACACGTCTAATAAGAGACAAGGACACTTTTTAGAAAATACCAAATCCAAAAAAGTACAGAAATGCCCCCTAATAACCCCTTACAACCTACCAGGTCTGGTTTAAACCGAAAATGAACATATGTCAAAATGGGTATCGATTCGAAGGTCACGAACCTCAACATCGCATCCACATGTCTAATAAGAGATAAGGAGACTTTTTAGAGAATCCCAAACCCAAAAAAGTACAGAAATGCCCTCAAATAACCCTAATCGACCCACCCGGTCCGGTTTGAACAAAAAATGAACTTATGCCGAAATAGGTATCGATTCGAAGGTCACGACTCTCAACATCGCATCCACACGTTTAATAAGAGATAAGGACACTTTTTAGAAAATTCCAAGCCCAAAAAAATTCAAAAATGCCCCCAAATATACCCAAATGACCCACCCGATTTGGTTTAAACCGAAAATAAACATATGCCAAAATAGGTAACGATTCAAAGGTCACGATCCACAACATCGGATCGACACGCCTTATAAGAGCTAAGGACACTTTTTAGAAAACATCAAAACCAAAAAAGTATAGAAATGTCCCCAAATAACCCCAAATGACCCACCTGGTCTGGTTTAAATCGAAAATGAACATATGTCGAAAGAGGTATTGATTTGAAGGTGACGACCCTCAACATCGCATCCACATGTCTAATAAGAGATAAGGACACTTTCCAAAAAATCCCAAACCCATAAAAGTTCAGAAATGCCCCAAAATAACCCCAAACGACCCACCCGGTTTGGTTTTACTAAAAAATGAACATACACCGAAATAGGTATCGATTCGAAGGTCACGAACTTCAACATTGCATCCACACGTCTAATTAGAGATAAGTACACTTTTTAGAAAATCCCAAACCCAAAAAAGTACAGAAATGCCCCCAAATAACCAAAAACGACCCACCTTGTCTGGTTTAAACTGAAAATGAACATATATCAAAATGGGTATCGATTCGTAGGTCACAACCCTCAATATCGTATCCACACACCTTTTAAGACAAAAGGATACTTTTTGGAAAATCCCAAAACAAAAAAAGTACAAAAATGCCCCCAAATAACTCCAAACGACCCAACCGGTTAGGTTCGGATCGGAAATGAACATATTTTGGAAAATGTATCGATTCGATAGTCATGACCCTCAACATTGCATCCACACGTCTAATAAGAGATAAGGACACTTTTTAGAAATTACCAAATCCAAAAAAGTACAGAAATGCCCCCAAATAACCCTAAACGACCCACCCGGTCAGGTTTAAACCGAAAATGAACATATGTCAAAATAGGTATCGATTCGAAGCTCATGCCTCTCAACATCGCATCCACACGTCTAATAACAGATAAGGACACTTTTTAGAAAATCCCAAGCCCTAAAAGTACAAAGTGCCCCCAAATAACCCTAAACAACCCACCTAGTCTGGTATAAACCGAAAATGAACATATGCCGAAATAGGTATCGATTCAAAGGTCACGACCGTCAACATCGTATCCACACGTCTAATAAAAGATAATGGCACTTTTGAGAAAATACCAAACCCAAAAAAGTACAAAAATGCCCCTAAGTAACCCCAAACGACCCACCCGGTCTGGTTCAAACCAAAAATGAACATATATCGAAATAGGTATTGATTCAAAGGTCACGACCTTCAACATCGCATCCACACATCCAATTAGGGACAAGAACACTTTTTAGGAAATCCCAAACCCAAAAATGTACAGAAATACCACCAAATAACCCCAAACGACCCACCTGGTCTGGTTTAAACTAAAAATGAACATATGTCGGAATAGGTATCGATTCGCAAGTCACAACCCTTAAGATCGCATCCACTCATCTTATAAGAGATAAGGATACATTTCAGAAAATCCCAAACCCAAAAAAGTACAGAAATGCCCCCAAATAACTCCAAATGACCGACCTAGTTAGGTTCGGACCGAAAATGAACATATATCAAAATACGTATCGATTCGAAGGTCACGACCCTCAACATCGCATCCACACATCTAATAAGAGAAAAGGACACTTTTTAGAAAATACCAAATCCAAAAAAGTGCAGAAATACCCCCAAGTAACCCTAAATGACCCACCCAATCAGGTTTAAACCAAAAATGAACATATGTCGAAATAGGTATCGATTCGAAGGTCACGCCCCTCAACATCGCATCCACACGTCTAATAAGAGAAAAGGACACTTTTTAGAAAATCCCAAGCTCAAAAAGTAAAAAATTTTCCCCAATTAACCCTAAACGACCCACTCGGTCTGGATTAAACCGAAAATCAACATATGCCGTAATAGGTATCGATTCGAAGGTCACGACCCTCAACATCGCATCCACACATCTAATAAGATATAAGGACACTTTTTAGAAAAGTCCAAACCCAAAACAGTACGGAAATGCTGCCAAATAACCCCAAACGACCCACCCGATCTGGTTTAAACCGAAAATGAACATATATCGAAATAGGCATCGATTCGAAGGTCACGACCCTCAACATCACATTCACACGTCTAATATGAGATAATGACACTTTTTAGAAAATACCAAACCCAAAAAAGTAGAGAAATGCCGCCAAATAACCCCAAACGACCCAGCCGGTTTGGTTTAAACTGAAAATGAACATATGTCGAAATACGTATCGATTCGAAGATCACGTCCCTCAACATCGCATCGACACGTCTAATTAGAGATAAGGACACTTTTTACAAAATATCAAATCCAAAACAGTACAGAAATGCCCCCAAATAACCCCAAACGACCCACCCGGTTTGGTTTAAATGGAAAATGAAAATATGTCAAAATAGGTATTGATTCGAAGGTCACGACCTTCAACATCGCATCCACACTTCTGATAAGAGATAAGGACACTTTTTAGAAAATCCCAAGCCCAAAAAAGTACAGAACTGCCACCAATTAACCCCAAACAACCCGTCCGATCTGGATTAAACTGAAAATGAACATATATCAAAATAGGTATCAATTCGAAGGTCACGACCCTCAGCATCGCATCCACACGTCTTATTAGAGATAAGGACACTTTTTAGAAAATACCAAACCCAAAATAGTATAGAAATGTCCCCAAATAACCTCAATGGACCCACATGGTTTGGATTAAACCAAAAATGAACAAATGTCGAAATAGGTATTGATTCACAGGTCACAACCCTTAACATCGCATCCACACTTTTTAGAAAATCCAAAGCCCAAAAAGTACCAAAATGCCCCTAAATAACTCCAAACAACCCACCCGGTCTGGTTCGGACCGTAAATGAATATATGTCAAAATATGTATCGATTTGAAGGTCACGACCCTCAATATTGTATCCACACGTCTAATAAGAGATAAGGACACTTTTTAGAAAATCCCAAGCCCATAATAATACAAAAATGCCGCAAAATAACCCCAAACGACCCATCCGGTCTGGTTTAAATCGAAAATGAACATATGTCAAAATAGGTATCGATTCAAAGGTCATGACCCTCAACATCGCTTCCACACGTCTAATAATACATAAGGACACTTTTTAGAGAGTCTCAAACCCAAAAAAGAACAGAAATGCCCCCAAATAACCCCAAACGACCCACCCAGTCTAGTTTACATCGAAAATGAACATATACCAAAACAGGTATCGATTCGGAGGTCAAGATCCTCAACATCGAATCCACACGTCTGATAAGAGATAAAGACTCTTTTTAGAATATACCAAACCCAAAAAAGTACAGAAATGCCCCCAAATAACCCCAAACGACCCATCTGGTCTGGTCTAAACAAAAAATGAACATCGGTCGAAATAGGTATCGATTCGAAGGTCATGACCCTCAACATCGCATCCACACGTCTAACAAGATATAAGGACACTTTTTAGAAAAGTCCAAACCCAAAAAGTACAGAAATGCCCTCAAATTACCCCAAACGACTCACCAGGTCTGGTTTAAATCGAAAATGAACATATGTCAAAATTGGTATCGATTCTAAGGTCACGATCCTCAACATCGAATCCACACGTCTAATTAGAGATAAGGACACTTTTTAGAAAATACCAAACCCAAAAAAGTATAGAAATGCCCCCAAATAACCCCAAACGACCCATCCGGTCTGGTTTAAACCAAAAATGAACATCTATCGAAATAGGTATCGATTCGAAGGTCACGACCCTCAACATCGCTTCCACACTTCTAATAAGAGAAATGGACACTTTTTAGAGAATCCCAGACCCAAAAAAGTACAATAATGCCCTTGAATAACCCCAAACGACCAACCCGATCCGGTTTAAACCAAAAATAAACATATGTCAAAATAGGTATCGATTCGAAGGTCAAGACCCTCAACATCGCATCCACACGTCTAATTAGAGATAAGAACACTTTTTAGAAAATCCCAAACCCAAAAAAGTATAGAAATGTCCCCAAATAACCTCAATGGACCCACATGGTTTGGATTAAACCAAAAATGAACAAATGTCGAAATAGGTATCGATTCGCAGGTTACAACCCTCAACATCGCGTCCAGACGTTTAATAAGAGATAAGGATAGTTCTTAGAAAATCCCAAACCCAAAAAGTACAGAAATGCCCCCAAATAACCCCAAACGACTCACCATGTCAGGTTTAAACCGAAAATGAACATATGTCAAAATGGGTATCGATTCTAAGGTCACGACCCTCAACATTGCATCTACGCATCTAATTAGAGATAATGACACTTTTTAGAAAATCCCAAACCCAAAAAAGTCCATAAATGCCCCTAAATAACCCCAAATGACCCACCTGGTCTGGTTTTAACCGAAAATGAACATATGTCAACATATGTATCGATTCGCCGACCACACCCCTCAACATCGCATCGACTCGTCTAATTAGAGATAAGGACACTTTTTAGAAAATACAAAACCCAAAAAAGTACAGAAATGCTCTGAAATAACCCCAACTGACCCACCCGGTCTGGTTTAAACTGAAAATGAACATAAGTCGAAATAGGTATCGATTCGAAAGTCACGACCCTCAACATCACATCCACATGTCTAATAAGAGATAAGGACACTTTCTAGAATATCCCAAACCCATAAAAGTACAGAAATGCCCCAAATAACCCCAAACGACCCACCCGGTATCGATTCAAAGGTCACGATCCTCAACATTGCATCCACACATCTAATTAGAGATATTGACACTTTTTAGAAAATCCCAAACCCAAAAAAGTACAAAAATGCCCCCTAATAACAAAAAATGACCCACCTAGTCTGGTTTAAACAAAAAATGAACACATGTCGAAATGGGTATCGATTCGAAGGTCACAACCCTCCACATCGCATCCACAGGTCTTTTAAGAGATAAGGATACTTTTTGTAAAATCCCAAAACCAAAAAAGTACAGAAATGCCCCCAAATAACTCCAAACGACCACCCGAGTCAGGTTTTGATCGAAAATGAACATATGTCAAAATACGTATCGATTCGATGG
Organism: Telopea speciosissima; assembly: GCF_018873765.1. Lineage (NCBI taxonomy): Eukaryota > Viridiplantae > Streptophyta > Magnoliopsida > Proteales > Proteaceae > Telopea > Telopea speciosissima. The sequence continues at coordinate 16,877 of NW_025317582.1, forward strand.
TCATGACCCCCAACATTGCATCCACACATCTAATAAGAGATAAGGACACTTTTTAGAAATTACCAAATCCAAAAAAGTATAGAAATGCCCCCAAATAACCCTAAACGACCCACCCGGTCAGGTTTAAACCGAAAATGAATATATGTCGAAATAGGCATCGATTCGAAGGTCACGCCCCTCAACATCGCATCCACATGTCCAACAAGAGATAAGGACACTTTTTAGAAATTCCCAAGCCCTAAAAGTACAAAAGTGCCCCCAAATAACCCTAAACGACCCACCCGGTCTGGTTTAAACCAAAAATGAACATATGCCGAAATAGGTATCGATTCAAAGGTCACGACTCTCAACATCGCATCCACACGTCTAATAAGATATAAGGACACTTTTTAAAAAATTCCAAACCCAAAAAAGTATAGAAATGCCCCGAAATAACCCCAAACGACCCACCTGGTCTGGTTTAAATCGAAAATGAACATACATCGAAATAGGTATCGATTCGAAGCTCACGACCTTCAACATCGCATCCACACGTCTAATTAGAGATAAGGACACTTTTTAGAAAATCCCAAACCCAAAAAAGTACAAAAGTGCCCCCAAATAACCTTAGACGACCCACCCGGTCTGGTTTAAACCGAAAATGAACATATACCGAAATAGGCATCGATTCAAAGGTCACGACCCTCAACAACGCATCCACACGGCTAATAAGATGTAAGGACACTTTTTAGAAAATTCCAAACCCAAAAAAGTATAGAAATGCCCCGAAATAACCCCAAACAACCCACCTAGTCTAGTTTAAATCGAAAATGAACATATGTCACAATAGGTATCGATTCGAATCAATTCGAAGAGGAGAGAGAAGCTCTGGCGATATTGAGAGTGAGTGTTGTTGTTGTTTGTTCTTGATGTTGGCCGGTCGGCCTTTAGGCCCGGCTAATGGTCCTCCCCCCCTTCTCATCTCGGATTGAAGGGGTGAAATGGGGGAACAAAGGGGATTGGGTGAAGGTGGTTCTGGAGGGGTTTTGGTGGCTGTTTCGGGTGGTTGGCCTGCTCTTGGTGGTTCGGCTGGCAAGGGTGGTGTTGTAGGTTTGAGTGAGAAGAGTGTTGTTAATGGCGGTGTTCCTTCTGTAGAGGCTCAGGGAGTGGAGATGTCTAGAGTTGGAGGATCGGATCACCAGGGAGTTGGTTCTTCAAATTCGGTGGAGAAGCCGAAGAAGAAGGTGGGAGTTCCTTGGTCAGCCCTCTTTTCTTCTTCCTTGGTTGGTGATGGGTTGCAGCTCTCTTTTGTTGAACCAGAAGTCATTAATGGGGTCTTGGCTGCGAAGTGTTTAGATTCGATGGTTAAAGGAGGGCTTGAGAAGTGGAAGAACACCCTTATGGGTCATTTTATCGGGGGCAGACCTAGCTTCACCTTTGCTCGTGATATGCTGTTAAAACAATGGAGAATTTCAGGCCATGTGGATGTTAATTTATTAGAAAGTGGCTTTTTTATTTTTTGTTTCAGTCTTGAAGATGATAAAGTTAAAGTTCTCAAAGGGGGGCCGTGGTATGTGCAGAGGAGACCATTGATTTTGCGCCCTTGGAGCCCGGAGGTGTGCTTGGAAAGAGTTGATTTATGCTCAGTGCCGGTTTGGGTGTCCCTTCCAAATCTTCCTTTTCATTACTGGTCTGCTGATGCGTTGAGTTCGATTGGGAGTGTGATTGGGAAGCTTATTGTCACTGATAAAATGACCCGGTCTATGGAGAGGCTGTCTTATGCCCGATTATGTGTGGAAGTTTCTGCAGATAGGGATCTTCCCTCTTCTGTTCCAGTCTATGGAGATGACGGTCTTGTTTTTTTTATCAAAAAGTTGTTTATGATTGGAAGCCCCCCTCTTTGTAAGCATTGTAGAGTATTTGGCCATCTCTTAGATAATTGTTTGTTTGGAAAACAAGACTCAAATATGAATAAGTCACGGTCTAAGAAGGAGTGGCAAGTGAAAGGAGTTGCCAGAAATAATGGAGGTGCCATGGGTGGAGGCAATGGAGATGGGCAGCAGGTTCATAATGATGAAGTAGGAGATGAACAGCCGGATAGTGGAGCTGGTGCAAATACAAAGGGATTGGATTCAGTTTCCTTAATTTCTATCAAGAATAAAGGGAATGGGAGTTTCAAATCTGCAGGGAATCATCCGAAGATCAGGGAGCTGTCTCAATCTAATCCTTTTGCCATTTTGGAAGATCTTACGGAGGAGGTGCATTATGATCCTGATGATTTAATGCTGGATTCGGAATCATGTGCTATTTTATTAGGGAATGAATTACTTGAGGGAGCAGATTTTCAACCTAATCCGTTAGCAATTATTCCTAAGGAGAAAGATGGAATCATTGGAGAGATTTGTGGGGAGAATCCAATCTATAATGGTAACCATGTTACTGTGGAGGTGGTGCCTAATCATTCGATGAGGCAAACTCCAATTCAAATTCAAAGGAATGGTGCGGCCCATATGGAAGGAAATAACTTATTGGAGGATTCTATTCTATCAAATGAGAAGGAGACAGCCCCTACGAAATCTCTCACTAACTTTGATAAACTTAGAAAGCAATCTGCTGAGATTCGTGCAGCTCAAGGGCAAATGGGGAAAGGTATGTCCCAACCGAATTTAAATTCTTATTCTTTGCTGGGTCGACCCACGGGGAGGGGGTCCAAGTTCCAAGCCCAATGGGTTCTTATAAACCCGAAAGAGACTAATGTTGCCAAAGGGGAGGGACCTAATGAAGAGGGAGATGACAGTTCTACCCTTCCTACTAAATGAAGTGCTTAGCTTGGAATGTTAGAGGCATGAATGCCTCTACTAAAAGAATGGAGATAAAGAAGGTGTGTAAAGACCATGAGGTTAATTTGGTAGGGCTGTTCGAAACCAAGGTTAAGTTGGATAATTGTGCTTCTATTTTTGATAGTTTTTTGACGGGTTGGAAGTATTTGCATAATGGAGATCTTGATAACTCTATTCAGATCTGGCTAGGTTGGGACCCGAATTTTTATGATGTGGTTTTGGTGCAAAAATCCAAACAGTTCATACATGCTAAGGTGTCAATTGTGGGTACCTCGGTGTTTTTCTTTTGTACTGTTGTTTATGCTCTTAATTCTGTGGTTGCTAGGAAGGAATTATGGGAGGATGTTGGGGCTATTGCTAGTGCCATTATTAACCCTTGGGTTGTTCTAGGGGATTTTAATGTGATTCGAAGTAACAGTGAAAAAATTGGAGGGGACCCTGTTCGGATTGAAGCTATGGATGATTTTAATTCGTTTATAGATGGTGCTGGGCTTCTAGACTTGAAATGGAAAGGGGAGGCTTTGACCTGGAATAATAGACAAGTGGGAGATGCAAGAATCTGTTGCAAGCTTGATAGGGTTCTGGTCAATTTAGCTTGGATGGATGTGTTTAGATCCTCTGATGCAACCTTTTACCCTCCCGGGCTTTCTGATCATTCTCCAGTGGTGGTGGCTGTGGTGGATAAAGCAGATTTTGGCCCAAAACCTTTCAGATTTTTTGAGGCTTGGATTGGTAGACATGGCTATGATGAGGTGGTTCGGCAAGGGTGGGAGCAGCCTATGAATTTGGCTCTTAATCCCATTCTTAAGTTTGCGGCCAGATTGAGGAATGTCAAAGAAGGGTTGAGGAGCTGGAATAAGGAGTGTGTGGGGGATGTTTTTCTTGCAGTGAAGGAGGCTGAGGCTGAGGCTGAGTTGTTTCAGATCCAGAGGTAGCTTAGTGAGCACCTTGATGATCCAAATTTGGTGCTAATGGAAACACAGGCTAAAAAGAAACTTTGGGAGGCTTTGGCTACTAAAGAGAAATTTTTGAAAGAAAAGTCAAGGGTGAAACACATTCAGTTGGGGGATGGTAATAATAGCTTTTTCTACAAATCTGTGATTTGTAGGCAGCATAGGAAGCACATCCTGGAAATTCAAGGGGAGAATGGAGACATTGTGAAGAATCCTAGCCAGATTAAGGAAGAAGCTATTTCTTTTTATAAGAAATTATTTGGGACTGATTCGGCCGATTGTGGTTTCTTTCCTAGCTCTATTCCTTTGAAGCATGGTCTGTCTCAAGCCCATCAGGAAAGCCTTACTAGGAGAATCTCTAATAAGGAGATTATGGAGGTTGTGTTTGCTTTTAAGAATTCTAAGGCTCCAGGACCAGATGGTTTTGGAGCAGCCTTTTACAAGCATTCTTGGGAGATTGTGGGAGAAGATTTGACTCTGGCTGTAAAGTGGTTTTTCATGAAGTCTTACCTTCCTAGTTCGGTTAATGCTACTTTTATCAGCCTTATCCCTAAGACAGGAGATGTAACCTCATTTGCGGGATATAGGCCTATAGCCCTTTGCAATCTCTTTTACAAAATCATTACCAAAGTGTTATCCAATAGGCTGCAAGGAGTGATCGGGCAGGTGGTCAGTGACTGTCAGTCTGCTTTCATCAAGGGCAGGTCTATAGTAGAGAATATTTTGGTTTGCCATGATGTGGTTCGGGGGGTTGAGCAAAAAGGCACTAGCCCCACAGCTATTTTGAAGATCGATCTCCATAAAGCTTATGATTCTCTCAATAGGAGGTTTTTGTTTGAGATTATGGAGAGAATGGGTTTCCCTCACCATTTCATTGGTTGGCTGAAGGCTTGTGTGGACTCCCCTTGTTTCTCCATTTTACTGAATGGGAGCCCGGTAGGATATTTTAAAGGAGGAAGGGGTATTCGGCAGGGGGGATCCAATATCTCCTTACCTGTTCACTATTGCTATGGAGGGCTTCTCGGCTATGATGAGGAAATTGGAGGTTGAAAATAGGATCACTCTTCTCCCCAGGTGCAAGAGGTCCCATCTCTCTCACCTTATTTTTGCTGATGATTTGATGATATTCGTGAAAGCCACCACAGACTCTATTTCGGCCTGCCTGGGGGTCCTAGGTGATTTTCACACCTACTCTGGGTTGAAACTCAACAGGACTAAGTCCTCTATTATTTTAGGGGGCCTAACCCACACGGCCAGACTGCAACTTTTGGAATTAACGAATTTTGTGGATACCAAATTACCTATTCGGTATTTAGGTGTTCCGCTTGTCTCTCAGAAATTAACTTTTGCTGATTGCTCTTCTATTCTGGATCGTGTTAGGAGCAGACTTGATGGATGGAAGGCTCGGCTCTTATCTTTTGCAGGGAGGCTTCAGCTATTGAACTCAATCCTTCAGGAGTGTTATATCTATTGGTCAGGACTCTTTGGTTTGCCTGGTGCTCTCAAGACAAAGCTGGAGTCTATGTTCTCCAATTTTCTATGGGATGGCCCATCTCTTCATCGTAAGGTACATTACATTTCTTGGGATAGAATTTGTAAGCCTAAGGCTGAAGGGAACCTTGGAATTAGGAGGATTTCTGATATGAATACTGTGGGTATCCTTAAGCAAATCTGGTGGATTGCTTCTAGGAAGGACAGCCTTTGGGTTAGATGGGTGTACACCCGATACCTTAGAAATGATTCTATTTGGACTGTTAAGACTTCCCAAAATTGCTCTTGGGTGTGGAGGAAGATTCTTAAGTATAGGGACTTGGCTGAACCCCATATCTATCATATTATTGGGAATGGCCACTCTACTAGACTATGGTTGGATTATTGGCACCCCAAAGGGGTTTTGATTAAAAGTTTTGGTGATCGGATTCGATATGATGTTGGTTCCACCAGGCTTGCCTTGGTTTCTGATCTTATTAGGAATGGCCAATGGTTTTCTCCCCCTCAGGGCTCTTTTGACCTGATTACTGTTTTTAGAGACCTCCCTAGTATTCCCATTGTTAATGGAAGGGCAGATCTTGTTGTTTGGAAAGGTACGGCTAATGGCATTTTTTCTACTAAGTCGGCTTGGGAGAAAGTGAGGAGTAGTTCTATAAGGGTAGCTTGGCACAAGCTTGTTTGGTTCCCTGGTTTTTTGCCTAGGCATTCCTGTACTGCTTGGAGATGCCTTATGTCAGGGCTCCCCACAAAAGACCAGCTGCAAAGAAGGAATATAAATGTTGGGCAGAATTGTATTCTTTGTTGGGGAAATTCAGAAAGCCATAGCCATTTATTCCTTGGTGGTAAAGGCCCGGCTAGCCTCCTTGATGTGGTTAACTGGCTTGTTCAGGTGGTGTGTGTTAATGATAATTTGGATGTTATCCCCAAGATGGCTTTTTGTGCGACAATCTATCATGTTTGGTGGGAAAGAAATCAGCGTCTCTTCAGTAATCAAGCAAGGTCTTATGATGCTATTATCCAAGCTATTAAATTTGATGTTGTGACTAAGGGCTCTCAAAGCCCTATTTCGGTTGCCTATTCACCTAGGAATTAGTTCTTGGTCGATATATGGGGATTACAGGTGAGATGGGCTGCTGTTATTCCCAAAGCTTGTGTCTGGCCCATACCTCTGGCAGATTTGTTTACTTTGCATTGTGATGGTTCCTTGAGTGGAGATAGAGTTGCTTACGGGGGCCTTATTCGCAATACCTTGGGTGACCCGGTTCTGGCTTATGTTGGCAAAGGTGTGGAGGCCTCGGTTCTTCATATGGAGTTACTAGCCATTTGCAGGGGGATTACTCTGTGCTTACAGAGAGAGCTTCTCCATATGTCCATCAGATCTGATTCGAAGCTGGCTATCGAGATTCTTACAGGTGTTTCCAGCTGCCCTTGGAGTGTATATACCTTGAAGTTCCAGATTTTGTCCAGCCTAAACCAGTTGGCTCGTTATGAGATAAGGCATGTTTGGAGGGAGTTGAATCAACCGGCGGATTTTATTGCTTCTATTGATCTTAGTGATGGGGAGACTATTTTATATCCTTCGGGTGTTGTTGAGGATCTTAACCGGTTGATTTATGACGATGTCTCCAGTAAGGTCCAGTTTAGACCCCCTTGATTGGGTTGGGTGTCTTTCTCTTGTATTACCGAGGGGCATGTCCTCAGGGTGTGTGGGGCCCTTCCTCCCTCTTAGAGTTGTCTAAGGGTTGGAAGTAGGCTGCCTTCTTTTGTTTTCTTTCTTTTTCTTTTTATACTCATACATCTTACTAATAAAAAAAAAGGTATCGATTCGAAGGCCATGACCCTCATTATCCCATCCACAAGTCTAATAAGTGATAAGGACACTTTTCAGGAAATCCCAAACCCAAAAAAGAACAGAAATGCCCCTAAATAACCCCAAACGACCCACCCGTTCTTCTTTAAACCGAAAATGAACATATGCCAAAATAGGTATCAAGTCGGAGGTCATGATCCTCAACATCGCATCCACACATCTAATATGAGATAAGGACACTTTTTAGAAAATACTAAACCCAAAAAGTTACAGAAATGCCCCCAAATAACCCCAAACGACCCACCTGGTCTAGTTTAAACCGAAAATGAACATATATCGAAATAGGTATCGATACGAAGGTCACGACCCCCAACATCGCATCCACATGTCTAATTAGAGATAAGGACACTTTTCAGAAAATCCCAAACCCAAAAAAGTATAGGAATGCCCCCCAAGAACCCAAAATGACCCCCTGGCCTGGTTTAAATCGAAAATGAACATAAGTCGAAATAGGTATCTATTCGCAGGTCACAACCCTCAACATCGTATCCACACGTCTAATAAGAGATAAGGATACTTTTTAGAAAATCCCAAACCCAAAATAGTACAGAAATGCCCCCAAATAACTCCAAATGACCCACCCAGTCAGGTTCGGACCGAAAATGAACATATGTCGAAATGGGTATCGATTCGTGGGTCACAACCCGGAACATCGCATCCACACATCAAATAAGAGATAACGACACTTTTGAGAGAATCCCAAACCCAAATAAGTACAAAAATACCCCCAAATAACTCCAAACGACCCACCCGATCAGGTTCGGACCGGAAATGAACATATGTCAAAAAACGTATCGATTCGATGGTCACGACCCTCAACATTGCATCCACACGTCTAATAAGATATAAGGATACTTTTTAGAAAATTCCAAACCCAAAAAAGTACGGAAATGCCGCCAAATAACCCCAAACGACCCACCCGGTCTGGTTTAAACCGAAAATAAACATATAACGAAATAGGCATCAATTCAAAGGTCACGACCCTCAACATCGCATCCACACGTCTAATAAGAGATAAGGACACTTTTTAGAAAATACCAAACCCAAAAAAGTATAGAAATGCCGCCAAAAAACCCAAAATGACCCACCCGGTTTGGTTTAAACCGAAAATGAACATATGTCGAAATAGGTATCGATTCGAAGGTGACGACCCTCAACATCGCATCCACATGTCTAATAAGAGATAAGGAAACTTTTTAGAAAATCCCATGCCCAAAAAAGTACAAAAATGCCCCCAAATAACCCCAAATGACCCACCCGATCTAGTTTAAACCGAAACTGAAGATATGCCGAAATAGGTATTGATTCGAAGGTCAGGACCCTCAATATCGCATCCACACGTCTAATAAGAGATAAGGACACTTTTAGAAAATACCAAACCCAAAAAAGGTTGAGAAATGCCATCAAATAACCCCAAACGACCCAGCCGGTTTGGCTTAAACTGAAAATAAACATATGTCGAAATAGGTATCGATTCGAAGGTCACGACCCTCAAAATCGCATCCACACGTCTAATAAGAGATAAGGACACTTTTAAGAGAATCTCAAACCCAAAAAAGTATAGAAATGCCCCAAAATAACCCCAAACGACCAACCCGGTCTGGTTTAAACCGAAAACGAACATATGTCGAAATAGGTATCGAATCGAAGGACATGACCCTCAACGTCACATCCACACGCCAAATAACCAAATAACCACAAACGACCCACCCGGTCTGGTTTAAACTAAAAATGAATATATGCCAAAATAGGTATCGACTAGGAGGTCACGATCCTCAACATCGAATCCACACGTCTAAAAAGAGATAAAGATTCTTTTTAGAAAATACCAAACCCAAAAAAGTACAGAAATGCCCCGAAATAACCCCAAACGACCCATCCGATCGGGTTTAAACCGAAAATGAACATATGTCGAAATAGGTATCGATTCGAAGGTCACGACCCGCAACAACGCTTCCACACGTCTAGTAAGAGATAAGGACACTTTTTAGAGAATCCCAAACCCAAAAAAGTACAATAATGCCCCCGAATAACCCCAAACGACCAACCCGATCCGGTTTAAACCAAAAATAAACTTATGTCGAAATAGGTATCGATTCGAAGGTCAAGACCCTCAACATCGCATCCACACGTCTAATTAGAGATAGGACACTTTTTAGAAAATCCCAAACCCAAAAAAGAATAGAAATGCCCCCAAATAACCCCAAAGGACCCACCTGGTCTGGTTTAATTCGAAAATGAAGAAATGTCGAAATAGGTATCGATTTGCAGGTCACAACCCTCAATATCAAATCCACACATTTAATAAGAGATAAGGATACTTTTTAGAAAATCCCAAACCCAAAAAAGTCCAGAAATGCCCCTAAGTAACCCCAAATGACACATCGGGTCTAGTTTTAACCAAAAATGAACATATGTCAAAATATGTATCAATTCGCCGGCCGTACCCCTCAACATCGCATCGACACGTCTAATAAGAGATAAGGACACTTTCTGGAAAATCCCAAACCCATAAAAGTACAGAAATGCCCCCAAATAACCAAAACCGACCCACCCGGTCCGATTTAAATAAAAAATGAACATACATCGAAATAGGTATCGATTCGAAGGTCACAAGCTTCAACATCGCATCCACACGTCTAATAAGAGATAAGGACACTTTTTAGAAAATCCCAAACCCAAATGAGCACAAAAATGCCCCCAAATAACAAAAAATGACCCCCCCTGGTCTGGTCTAAACAAAAAATGAACATATGTCGAAATGGGTATCGATTCGAAGGTCACAACCCTCAACATCGCATCCACACGTCTTTTAAGAGATAAGGATACTTTTTTTAAATCCCAAAATCAAAAAAGTATAGAAATGCACCCAAATAACTCCAAACGACCCACCTAGTCAAGTTTAAACCGAAAATGAACATATGTCGAAATAGGTATCGATTCGAAGGTCACGCCCCTCAACATTGCATCCACACGTCTAACAAGAGATAAGGACACTTTTTAGAAAATACCATGCCCTAAAAGTACAAAAGTGCCCCATATAACCCTAAACGGCCCACCCGGTCTGGTTTAAACCAAAAATGAACATATGCCGAAATAGGTATCGATTCAAAGGTCACGACCCTCAACATCGTATCCACACGTCTAATAAGATACAAGGACACTTTTTAGAAATATCCAAACCCAAAAAGTACAGAAATGCCCCGAAATAAACCCAAATGACTCATCCGTCCTGGTTTAAATCGAAAATGAACATATATCAAAATAGGTATCGATTCGAAGGTCACGACCCTCAACATTGCATCCACACATCTAATAAGAGATAAGGACACTTTTTAGAAAATACCAAACCCAAAAAAGTACAGAAATGCCCCCATATAACCCCAAATGACCAACCCGGTCTAGTTTAAATAAAAAATGAATATACATCGAAATGGTATCAATTCGAAGCTCACGACCTTCAACATCGCATCCACATGTCCAATTAGAGATAATGACACTTTTTAGAAATTCCCAAACCCAAAAAGTCCAAAAATGCCCCCAAATAAACAAAAATGACCCACCTGGTCAGGTTTAAACTAAAAATGAAAATATGTCGAAATGGGTATCGATTCGCAGGTCACAATCTTCAACATCACATCCACACGTCTTTTAAGAGATAAGATACTTTTTGGAAAATCCCAAAACCAAAAAAGTATAGAAATGCCCCCAAAATAACTCCTAATGACCCACCCGGTCAGGTTCGGACCGAAAATGAACATATGTCGAAATACGTATCGATTCGACGGTCACGACCCTCAACATTGCATCCACATGTCTAATAAGATATGAGGACACTTTTTAGAAAATCCCAAGCCCTAAAAGTACAAAAGTGCCCCCAAATAACCCTAGATGACTCACCCGGTCTGGTTTAAACCGAAAATGAACATATGCCAAAATAGGTACGATTCAAAGGTCATGACCCTCAACATCGCATCCACACGTCTAATAAGATATAATGACACTTTTTAGAAAATTCCAAACCCAAAAAAGTACAGAAATGCCCCGAAATAACCGCAAACGACCCACCTGGTCTAGTTTAAATCGAAAATGAACATACATTGAAATAGGTATCGATTCGAAGCTCACGACCTTCAACATCACATCCACACGTCTAATTAGTGATAAGGACACTTTTTAGAAAATCCCAAACCCAAAAAAGTACAAAAATGCCCCACCTGGTCAGGTTTAAATCAAAAATGAAAATAGGTATCGATTCGACGATCTCGACCCTCAACATCGCATCCACATATGTAATAAGAGAAAAGGACACTTTTAAGAAAATACCAAACCAAAAAAAGTACAAAAATACCCCTAAATAACCCCGAACGACCCACCCGGTCAGGTTTAAACAAAATGAACATATGTCAAAATAGGTATCGATTCGTAGCTCACGACCCTCAACATCACATCCACATGTCTAATAGAGATAAGGACACTTTCTAGAAAATCCCAAACCCATAAAAGTACGTAAATGCCCCTAAATAACCCCAAATGACCCACTGGTCCGGTATATATCGAAATTGAACATATGTCGACATAGGTATCGATTCGAAGGTCACAATCATCAACATCGCATCCACACGTCTAATAAGAGATAAGGACACTTTTAGAGAATCTCAAAAGCAAAAAGTACCAAAATGCCCCCAAATAACCCCAAACGACTCACCTGTCTGGTTTAAACCGAAAATGAACATATGTTGAAATAGGTATCGATTCGAAGGTCAAGACCCTCAACATCGCATCCACACATCTAATAAGAGATAAGGACACTTTTTAGAAAATACCAAACCCAAAAAAGTACAGAAATGCCCCCAAATAACCCCAAACGACCCACCTGGTCTGGTTTAAACCAAAAATAAACATATGTCGAAATTGGTATCGATTCGAAGGTCATGACCCTCAACATCGCATCCTCACGTCTAATAAGAGATGACAACACTTTTTCAAAAATACCAAGCCCAAAAAAGTATAGAAATGCCCCCAAATACTCCCAAACGACCCACCTGGTCAGGTTTAAACCGAAAGGGAACATATGTCAAAATAGGTATGGATTCTAATGTCACGACCCTCAACATCGCATCCACCCGTCTAATAACAGATAAGGACGCTTTTTAGAAAATCTCAACCCCAAAACAGTACAGAAATGCCGCCAAATAACCCCAAACGACCCACCCGGTCTGGTTTAAACCAAAAATGAGCATATGCCACAATAGGTATCGATTCGAAGGTCACGACCCTCAACATCGCATCCACATGTCTACTAAGAGAAAAGGACACTTTTTAGAAAATACCGAATCCAAAAAACAACAGAAATGCCCCCAAATAACCCCGAACAACCCACCTAGTCTGGTTTAAATTGAAAATGAAATAATGTCAAAATAGGTATCGATTCATTGGTCACGAACCTCAACATCGCATCCACACGTCTAATAAACGATAAGGACAATTTTTAGAAAATCCCAAACCCAATAAAATTTCAGAAATGCCCCCAAATAACTCCAAACAACCCACCTGGTCTGGTTTTCGATCCTAAATGAACATATGTCGAAATACGTATCGATTCGAAGGTCACGACCCCCCAACATCGCATCCACACGTCTAATAAGAGATAAGGACACTTTTTTGAGATTCTCAAACCCAAAAAAGTACAGAAATGCCCCAAAATAACCCCAAATGACTCAACCGGTCCGATTTAAACCGAAAATGAACATATGCCAAAATAGGTATCAATTCCAAGGTCAGGATGCTCAACATCGCATCCACTCGTCTAATAATAGATAATGACACTTTTTAGAAAATACCAAACCCAAAAAAGTATAGAAATGCCCCCAAATAACCCCAAATGACCAACCAGGTCCGGTTTTAATCGAAAATGAACATATGTCGAAATGGGTATTAATTCGAAGGCCACGACCCTCAACATCGCATCCACATGTCTAATAAAAGATAAGGACACTTTTTAGAAAATCCCATGCCCTAAAAAGTACAGAAATGCCCTAAATTACTCCAAACGACCCACCCGGTCTGGTGTAAACCGAAAATGAACATAAGCAGAAATAGGTATCGATTCGACGGTCACGACCCTCAGCATCATATCCACACGTGAAATACTAGATAAGGACACTTTTTAGAAAATACCAAACCCAAAAAAGTACTGAAATGCGCCCAAATTACCCAAAACGACCCACCGGATCTGGTTTAAATAAAAAATGAACGTATGTCGAAATAGGTATCGATTTGAAGGTCACGACCCTCAACATCGCATCCACACATGTAATATGAGATAAGGACACTTTTTAGAGAATCCCAAACCCAAAAAAGTATAGAAATGCCCCCAAATAACCCCAAACGACCCACCCGGTCTGGTTTAAACCAAAAATGAACATATGTCGAAATAGGTATCGGTTAGAAGGTCACGACCCTCAACATCGTATTCACACGTCTAATATGAGATAAAGACACTTTTTAGAAAATCTCAAACCCAAAAAAGTATAGAAATGCCCCCAAATAACCCCAAACGACCCACCCGGTCTTGTTTAAATTGATAAAAAACATATGCCAAAATAAGTATCGATTCGAAGGTCAGGACCTCAAGTATCGCAACCACACGTCTGATAAGAGATAAAGACACTTTTTAGAAAATCCCAAACCCAAAATAGTGCAGAAATGGCCCCAAATATGCCCAAACAACCCACTCGATCTGGTTTGGACTGAAAAATGAACATATGTCAAAATACGTATCAATTTGAAGGTCACGACCCACAACATCGCATCCACACGTGTAATAAGAGATAAGGAGACTTTTTAGAAAATCCCATACACGAAAAAGTACAGAAATGCCCCCAATTAACCCGAACGACCCACCCGATCTGGTTTAAACCGAAATTGAACATATGTCAAAATAGGTATCGATTCGAAGATCACGACCCTCAACATGACATCCACACGTCGGACACTTTTTAGAAAATCCCAAACCAAAAAATGTACAGAAATGCCCACAAATAACCCCAACCAACCCACTCGGTCTGATTTAAATCCAGAATGATCATAGGCCGAAATAGGTATCGATTCAACGGTCACGATCCTCAACATCGCATCCACACGTCTAATAAGAGATAAAGACACTTTTTCGAAAATCCCAAACCCAAAAAAGTACAAAAATGCCCCCAAATAACCCCAAACGACCCACCCGGTCTGGTTTAAATCGAAAATGAACATATGTCGAAATAAGTATCGATTCAAAGGTCACGACCCTCAACATCGCATCCACACGTCTAATAAGAGATAAAGACACTTTTTAGAAAATCCAAAACCAAAAAAAGTACATAAATGTCCCCAAATAACCCCACACAACCCACCCGGTCTGGTTTAAAACAATAATGAAGATCTGCTAAAATAGGTATCCATTAAAAGGTCACGACCCTCAACATCGCATCCACACGTCCAATAGAAATGCCTCCAAATAATCCCAAACGACCCACTCAATCTGGTTAAAACCGTAAATGAACAAATGCAGAAATAGGTAACGATTCAAAGGTCACGACCCTCAACATCGCATCCACTCATCTAATAAGAGATAAGGACACTTTTTCAAAAATCCTAAACCCAAAATAATACAGAAATGCCCCCAAATAACCCCAAATGACCCACCTGGTCAGGTTTAAACCGAAAATGAACATATTTTGAAATAGGTATCGATTCGACGATCTCGACCCTCAACATCGCATCCACATATGTAATAAGAGAAAATGACACTTTTAAGAAAATACCAAACCAAAAAAAGTACAAAAATACCCCTAAATAACCCCGAACGACCCACCCGGTCAGGTTTAAACAAAATGAACATATGTCAAAATAGGTATCGATTCGTAGCTCACGACCCTCAACATCACATCCACATGTCTAATAGAGATAAGGACACTTTCTAGAAAATCCCAAACCCATAAAAGTACAGAAATGCCCCTAAATAACCCCAAATGACCCACCTGGTCTGGTATATATCGAAATTGAACATATGTCGACATAGGTATCGATTCGAAGGTCACAATCATCAACATCGCATCCACACGTCTAATAAGAGATAAGGACACTTTTTAGAGAATCTCAAAAGCAAAAAAGTACCAAAATGCCCCCAAATAACCCCAAACGACTCACCCGGTCTGGTTTAAACCGAAAATGAACATATGTTGAAATAGGTATCGTTTCGAAGGTCAAGACCCTCAACATCGCATCCACACATCTAATAAAAGATAAGGACACTTTTTAGAAAATACCAAATCCAAAAAAAGTACAGAAATGCCCCCAAATAACCCTAAACGGCCCACCCAGTCTTGTTTAAACCAAAAATAAACATATGTCGTAATTGGTATCGATTCGAAGGTCATGACCCTCAACATCGCATCCTCACGTCTAATAAGAGATGACAACACTTTTTCAAAAATACCAAGCCCAAAAAAGTATAGAAATGCCCCCAAATACTCCCAAACGACCCACCTGGTCAGGTTTAAACCGAAAGGGAACATATGTCAAAATAGGTATGGATTCGAATGTCACGACCCTCAACATCGCATCCACCCGTCTAATAACAGATAAGGACGCTTTTTAGAAAATCTCAACCCCAAAACAGTACAGAAATGCCGCCAAATAACCCCAAACGACCCACCCGGTCTGGTTTAAACCAAAAATGAGCATATGCCACAATAGGTATCGATTCGAAGGTCACGACCCTCAACATCGCATCCACATGTCTACTAAGAGAAAAGGACACTTTTTAGAAAATACCGAATCCAAAAAACAATAGAAATGCCCCCAAATAACCCCGAACAACCCACCTAGTCTGGTTTAAATTGAAAATGAAATAATGTCAAAATAGGTATCGATTCATTGGTCACGAACCTCAACATCGCATCCACACGTCTAATAAACGATAAGGACAATTTTTAGAAAATCCCAAACCCAATAAAAGTTCAGAAATGCCCCCAAATAACTCCAAACAACCCACCTGGTCTGGTTTTCGATCCTAAATGAACATATGTCGAAATACGTATCGATTCGAAGGTCACGACCCCCCAACATCGCATCCACACGTCTAATAAGAGATAAGGACACTTTTTTGAGATTCTTAAACCCAAAAAAGTACAGAAATGCCCCAAAATAACCCCAAATGACTCAACCGGTCTGATTTAAACCGAAAATGAACATATGCCAAAATAGGTATCAATTCCAAGATCAGGATGCTCAACATCGCATCCACACGTCTAATAATAGATAATGACACTTTTTAGAAAATACCAAACCCAAAAAAGTATAGAAATGCCCCCAAATAACCCCAAATGACCAACCAGGTCCGGTTTTAATCGAAAATGAACATATGTCAAAATGGGTATTAATTCGAAGGCCACGACCCTCAACATCGCATCCACATATCTAATAAAAGATAAGGACACTTTTTAGAAAATCCCATGCCCTAAAAAGTACAGAAATGCCCTAAATTACTCCAAACGACCCACCCGGTCTGGTGTAAACCGAAAATGAACATAAGCAGAAATAGGTATCGATTCGACAGTCACGACCCTCAGCATCGTATCCACACGTGAAATACTAGATAAGGACACTTTTTAGAAAATACCAAACCCAAAAAAGTACTGAAATGCGCCCAAATTACCCAAAACGACCCACCCGGTCTGGTTTAAATAAAAAATGAACGTATGTCGAAATAGGTATCGATTTGAAGGTCACGACCCTCAACATCGCATCTACACATCTAATTAAAGATAAGGATACTTTTTTTAAAATCCCAAACCCAGAAATGTACAGAAATACCCCTAAATAACCCCAAACGACCTACCTGGTCTGGTTTGAACCGAAAATGAACAAATGTCGAAATAGGTATCGATTCGTAGGTCACAACCCTCAACATCGCATCCACACGTCTAATAGGAGATAAGGACACTTTTTAGGAAATCCCAAACCCAAAAAAGTACAAAATGCCCCCAAATAACTCCAAACGACCCACTCTATCTGGTTCGGACCGTAAGTGAACATATGTCAAAATACGTATCGATTCGAAGGTCATGACCCTCAACATCGTATCTACACATCTAAACGACCCACCCGATCTGGTTCAGGCCGTAAATAAACATATGTCGAAATACGTATCGATTCGAAGGTCACGACCCTCAACATCGCATCTACACTTCTAATAAGAGATAATGACACTTTTTAGAAAATTCCAAACCAAAAAATGTATAGAAATGCCCCTAAATAACCCCAAATGACCCACCTGGTCTGGTTTGAACCGAAAATGAACAAATGTCGAAATAGGTATCGATTCATAGGTCAGAACCCTCAACACCGAATCCACACGTCTAATAAGAGATAAGGACACTTTTTAGAAAATCCCAAACCCAAAAATGTACAAAATGCCCCCAAATAACTCCAAACGACCCACCCTATCTGGTTCGGACCGTAAGTGAACGTATGTCAAAATACGTATCGATTCAAAGGTCATGACCCTCAACATCGCATCTACACATCTAATAAGAGATAATGACACTTTTTAGAGAATCTGAAACCCAAAAAAGTACAGAAATGCCCGAAATAACCCCAAACGAACCACCCGGTCTGGTTTAAACCGAAAATGAACATATGTCAAAATAAGTATCGATTCGAAGGTCACAACCCTCAACATCGCATCCACACGTATAATAAGAGATAAGGAAACTTTTTAGAAAATCCAAAACCCAACAAAGTACAGAAATTCCCCCAAATAACCCCAAACGACCCACCCAGTTCGGTTTGAACCAAAAATGAACATATGCCGAAATAGGTATCAATTCGAAGGTCACGACCCTCAACATCGCATCCACACGTCTAATAAATGATAAGGACACTTTTTAGATAATACCAAACCCAAAAAAGTACAGAAATTTTCACAAATAACCCCAAATGACCCACCCGATCTGGTTTAAACCAAAAACAAACATATGTCGAAATAGGTATCGATTCGACGGCCACGATCCCCAACATCGCATCCATACGTCTAATAAGAGATAAAGACATTTTATAGAAAATACCAAACCCAAAAAAGTACAGAAATGCCGCCAAATAACCCCAAACGACCCACCCGGCCTGGCTTAAACCGAAAATGAACATATGCCAAAATAGGTATCGATTCGAAGGTCACGACCCTCAACATCGCATCCACACGGCTAATAAGAGGCAAGGACACTTTTTAGAAAATACCAAACCCAAAAAAGTACAGAAATACCCCCAAATAACCCCAAAACGAACCACCCGGCCTGGTTTAAACAAAATGAACATATGTCGAAATAGGTATCGATTCGTAGGTCACGACCCTCAACCTCGCATCCACAGATCTAATAAGAGATAGGGACACTTTTTAGAAAATCCCAAACCCAAAAAAGTATAGAAATGCCCCTAAATAGGCCCAAACGACCCAATCGGTCGGGTTCGGACTAAAAAGAAACATATGTCAAAATACGTATCGATTCGATGGTCACGACCCTCAACATCGCATCCACATGTCTAATAAGAGATAAGGATACTATTTTTAGAAAATCCTAAACCCAAAAAAGTACAGAAATGCCCCCAAATAACCCCGAACGAACCACCCGGTCTGGTTTAAACCGAAAATGAACATATGTTAAAATATGTAACGATTCGAAGGTCATGACCCTCAACTTTGCATCCACACAGGTTATAAGAGATAAGGACACTTTTTAGAGAATCCCAAACCCAGAAAAGTACAGAACAGGCCCCAAATAACCCCAAATGACCCACTCGGTCTGGTTTAAATAAAAAATGAACATATGTCAAAACAGGTATCGATTCGAAGCTCACGACCCTCAACATCGCATCCACACGTCTAATAAGAGATAAGGACACTTTTTAGAAAATCCTAAACCCAAAAAAGTACAGAAATGCCCCCAATCAATCCCAAACGACCCACGAGGTCTGGTTCGGAACCTAAATTAAGATATGTCAAAATACATATCGATTCGAAGGTCACAACCCTCAACAATGCATCCACATGTCTAATAAGAGATAAGGAAACTTTTTAGAAAATCCCAAACCCAAAAAAGTACAGAAATGCCCCCAAATAACCCCAAACGACCCACCCGGTCTGATTTAAACCGAAAATGAACATAGGCCAAAATAGGTATCGATTCGACGGTCACGATCCTCAACATCGCATCCACATGTCAAATAAGAGATAAAGATACTTTGTTGAAAATCCCAAACCCAAAAAAGTATAGAAATGCCCCCAAATAACCCCAAACGACCCACCCGGTCTGATTTAAACCAAAAATGAACATATGTCGAAATAGGTAACGATTCGAAGGTCACGACCCTCAAGATCGCATCCACACGTCTAATAAGAGATAAATACACTTTTTAGAAAATCCCAAACCCAAAAAAGTATAGAAATGCCCCCAAATAACCCCAAATGACCCACTTGGTCAGGTTTAATCCAAAAATGAACATATGTCTAAATAGGTATCGATTCGAAGATCACAACCCTCAACATCGCATCCACACTTGTAATATGAGATAAGGACACTTTTTAGAGAATCCCAAACCCAAAAAAGTACAGGAATGCCCCAAATAACCCCAAACGACCCACCCAATCTGCTTTAAACCTAAAATGAACATAGGTCAAAATAGGTATCGATTAGAAGGTCACGACCCTCAACATCGCATCCACACATCTAATGAGAGATAATGACACTTTTTAGAAAATCCCAAACCCCAAAAAGTATAGAAATGCCCCCAAATAACCACAAACGGCCCACCCGATCTTGTTTAAACCAATAATATACATATGCCGAAATAAGTATCGATTCGAAGGTAAGGACCTCCAATATCGCAACCACACGTCTGATAAGAGATAAAGACACTTTTTAGAAAATCCCAAACCCAAAATAATACAGAAATGCCCCCAAATAAGCCCAAACGACCGACTCGGTCTGGTTCGGACAAAAAATGAACAGATGTCGAAATACGTATCGATTCGAAGGTCACGACCATCAACATCGCATCCACACGTGTAATAAGAGAGGACACTTTTTGGAAAATCCAAAACACAAAAAAGTACAGAAATGCCCCCAAATAACCCCAAACGACCCACCTGGGCTGGTTTAAATCGAAAATGAAGATATGTCAAAATAAGTATCGATTCAAAGGTCACGACCCTCAACATCACATTCACACGTCTAATAAGAGATAAAGACACTTTTTAGAAAATCCAAAACCAAAAAAGAGAGAACAACTCATTCTTTTTGATTTATTGAATTTTGGGTGTATATTCACTACAAACACCCACGAGACACAACTCATCCACTAGGGGTAACCTAGGGGTTGAAAGGCTTGTTGCACATGCTAACTGCAACCATGATTCCTACAAAAGTGAGTTAGGATTTTTTTTGCATTCTAGATTAGTTTATCTTTTGCTTTACTTGAGGACAAGTAACGTTTAAGTGTGGGGGAATCTGACGAGCACATTTATGTGTGAAATCTTAGGGTATAAAGCATACATTTTACTACATTGGACAGAGTTACTCGGTGCTTTCTTGTGCTTTTCAGGTTTTGGGTGAATTCTTGTGAAAATGGAAGAGATGATGCTAAGAAAATATTTTTAAGCTGTTTAGAGGTGTTAATGGCTTGGATGCATAGCCCATCGAGTCAGCTTCGGAACGGTTCAAACGGCACTTGATTCCGAGTTGAAACGAAGAAGTTACGACCGTTTTCGTAACGAAGCGCGAAAATGGTCTATAGGGGTTTATTTATAATTATTGATAGTCGGTCGGGAACAAAGTGAAACAAAAGTTTGGATTCTAGGGGCCTTAACGTAATAACCAGAAGTTATATTTCTTGTACCCGAAAGATTCCATTTGGAGGGCTCTGGACAGTCCAACTTCAACTTGAGAAATCTTCGGCTCCCGAACTCCAAATTGGACGAAATTTGGGTCTATTTTGGATGATTTTTCACAAAGAACACAATGGTGAGGCCTATATAAGCACCCCATGCTCCACATTTTCTGAAGGACAGAATGAGTATTTTATTGATTCTTGAAGGAATCCTAGTCATCACCCTTACTCTCTCTCTCCTCCAACTTCTCAAGGGCACTTCTGGAATTCTACTTGGGATAGATTTATATTTTCTCATCTATGGAAGGTTGAAAAATCAAAGATGCTTTGATTTTGTTGCTTGGAGAAGATATCTACAAAGAAAAGGAAGCACTTGTTAGAATTGGAAGTTTACTATTCTAGAAATAGAAGGTCTATGTAAACAATCTTCTCTTCGTCTTCTTTCTATTTTTTTTCTCTTTTTTTAGGATTCAAGGCATTGTAAAAGAGGAAAGAGAAGAGAATATTCTCTTTTCTTAGGGAATGTTTCTCCTACACTTCCAGCTTCTCTCTTCTCCTCTCTTTCACCTATAAATACCCCCTACCTCTCTTGTAAAAATTGCTCATTCACTTAGTGAAATTTCTTCTCTTCTTCTCCTTCTAATTTGTGCTTTTTGGCTTTTCTAAGTTCTAGTTTACTTTTTTGATTTTCATTTAATGGTTATAATAGGTTTAGTTTATGCTTTAATTTCACTTTAAGTCTTCAATTGGGTTGTAATTTCTTAATTCTAGTTTAGGTTTTAACCCTTCTAGTCTAAGTTCTTAAGTTGATGACAAGACTTGAAGATTTAGAAGAGGTGGCCATGGTAAGTTTATGCAAGTATTCAAGCTTTTCAATTATATTCATGCAAGCACATCCAGGTTTTACTATCTAAATTCTCAATCTCATTCTCCATCTCCTCTATCTCTCTCTCTCTTCTTCTTCTTCTCTCTCTATTTTTTTATTTTAATTTTATATGGTTGTGGTTTGTGGATGCATTTTTATTCCCTTATTTTTTTTTATGTGGTTAGTATGTGTGGCTGTATTTTTATTTCTTTCAATTCGCTTTAGTTTGATAGGTTAGATGCTCATGTGTTAGGATGCCGATTTAATCCCTTAATTTTGTTAGATGCTTATGAGTTAGGATGCATTGATTTTTGTTAGTTTAATTAGTTTAATTTAACACTTTAATTTGGTTCACTTTGCAATACTTTTAAGTTAGTTAAATAGAGTGGCATATATCTTCTCGTGTTCGACCCGTAGCTACAATTGACCCGTATGCTTATGGTTTAATTTTAACTCAAACAAGTTTTTAGCGCCGGTGCTGGGGAGATTATTGTGCATTTTATTTATCTGATTTTTAAGTAGTTCGAAGTGTTTTAGTTTATTATTTTCTCTTCTTTTTTTTTGAAAAAAAAAAAATCAGTTTTTGAAAATCTCTTCTTGTTTCTCTTCTGTTTCAAATAGTGTGCGCCCAATCTAAAGTCCTTCATATGCTTCAACCCTCCATCTTTTGGTGTCCCTCATAGGATTAAGTTACCTATGACGCTACATCTTGACTTGGTTGGGTGGATTGACATGTGACTTATCTTTGGAGGTGACCACTCTTGATAACAGGAAAGCGACATAGTGAGAGTGTTGGAAACATAAACATATAGTAGACCTCCATTCTACATCAGAATCCATATTGGAGTCGCATGTAGGTGGCTATAGAAGACTATACGGGTTCCCTTGCTGCCAACCTATATGACATCCTTATAGCTTTTGAACCATTGTTTCGCTTTTTGAGGGATAGAGATGCACTATCTACCTTGGGCTCTCTCTTGTTTCTATTTTTTTTTTAAGTGTTTTATTTTTCTTTAATTTTTCTAAAGGAGACCTCATATCTGTTTAGGTGGCTAAGGTGTGGACTCGTGATTCAAGTAATCGTCTTATTAGAAGACCACCTTTTCTACCACCTTTGACCATGGGTGACCAAGAACCCAAGACTCTTAAGGATAGGTTTTACCCCACCAGGGCTGCACAACCCTCATGCATTAGTCTGCCTGTTGTTACAGGGAATAACTATGAACTCAAGACCAACTTCATCAGCATGCTACCCCATTTCCATGGGATGGCTAATGAGAATGCATATCTCTTCCTTAGGGAATTTGAGGAGGTCTGTGTTCTAATTAAGGTCTAGAATTTGACTGATGATGCAGTTAGGCTTAGGTTTATACCCTTTGCCCTGAAAGACCAGACCAAGAAATGGCTCTATGGATTGCCAACAAACTCCATTAATACATGGGATGAGTTTCCCATTGTCTTTTTGAGAAAATTCTTCCCTCTTCACAAGACCAATAAGCTTAAAAGTGACATCCTCCAGTTCAAGTAGAAACCACATGAGTCCTTTTCTAAATTCATGGAAAGATTCAAGGACCTCCTCTTAGAATGCCCTCACCATGGTTTTAACTTGTGGCAGCTATGCCAAATTATTTATGAGGGTATTGATTATCAGACCAAGCAACTTGTAGAGTCCATGTGTCCAATAGGCTTTACTTCTTTTTCTGAGGAGAATGATGTATGGACATTCTTAACCAACTTGGCTGATAAGACTAGGGAATGGGAATCTTTCCAAGAGGCTGAAAGGACCACTAAGGGGTATCTCATTGAGGGTATGCCAGCCAAGGAGGCCAAACTTAACAGCCTCATAAAACGGTTGGAGTCTATAGTTCTTAAAGAGTCTATACCAGTTAATCCGATCAACTAGATCAACCATGTGTCGGTATGCAGTTGGTGCCAAACCCTTGGACACCTTTCTGAGGAATACCCCAACACCTTGGTGGGCAATTCCAGCACTGAGAATGTAAGTGCTCTCTACCAAAACAACCCATATAGCAATACTTATAATCCCAGATGGAGAAATCACCCCAATTTCTCATGGAATCAAGGGAACCAAGCAGGCCCATCCAACTTTAACCATCAAGGCCAGCTTGGTGCTCAAAGGCCCAACTATGCACCACAAAGCCAAGGAATAACCCCTTTCCCCCTCGTCCTCATCCAGGATCTTCTATTAATTCTGCTAGGCCTCCTCTCCTTGCACTTTATCAGCAACCCCCAGGATTTACCAATACAGGAGAGACAACAAGACTGAATGAAATGGACAACAAGATAGCTCTTCTCATGACAAGCCACAATAACATGGAAAAACAACTCACCCAGCTTGTCACAATCTTGCATGAGAGGGAAATAGGAAAGTTACCTAGCCAACCTGAGCCAAATCCTAGGCATCAGGTTCATATTCAGCAAGGTACCCAAGCTCCTCCAACCAATGTTGCACAAGGCCAATAGCACCAAGGGCCCTCCAGACAGGTAAATGTTATTTATGCTTTAAGGAGTGGCCGTGAGTATCAACAAGCTAGTGCACCTCAGTCTTTACCATCTCATATTCTTATTGACTCTCCCCCTTCTGAAGAGGCCATTGAAGTGTCTGCTGTTTCAGGTTTGTCTGATGAACATAAAGATATACCAGATGATTTAGTTAAGGAAACCAAAGAGGATTCTGTTGAGGAAGTTAAAAAGACCAACCTTGAAAGAATTTATACCCCACCTGCCCCTTTCTCAAATAGGTTGGTTAGCAAGAAGTCTCCTTTTGTGGAGAAGATATTGGATGTGTTCAAACAGGTTCAGGTGAATATCCCCTTGTTGGATGCTATTGCCCAGATCCCCGCTTATGCTAAAGTCCTCAAAGACTTATGCACCCAAAAGCGGACCACCAATGTGCCCAAAAAGGCATTCTTGGCTGCTAACATTAGTTCTCTAATCTCACAGCCAGTAGTAGCCAAGCATAAGGATCCTGGAAGCCCCACCATCTCTTGCACTATAGGCCATACCACTATTGATCATGCCTTATTGGACCTTGGTGTAAGTGTGAACCTCTTACCCTTTCATGTCTACCAACAACTGGGATTGGGAGAACTGAAACCGACCAAAATTACTCTTCAACTTGCAGATCGGTCGGTTAAAGTTCCTAAGGGAATGATTGAGGATGTACTATTGAAGGTTGGGGAATTTATTTTTCCTGTGGATTTTATTGTTTTAGATACCCAACCCACTGCCAACTTCAAGGACCAAATCCCAATCATATTGGGTAGACCATTCCTAGCTACCAGTAATGATTTAATCAATTGCAGGAATGGTCTCATGAAATTATCTTTTGGCAATACTTCTGTTGACTTCAATGTGTTTAGGTTGGGCAAGTAGCCTGATATGGATGGCGAGGTGCATATGCTTCAAGGATTTCTCGATGATATTGATACGTTCTTTGAGATTGATTTTGATTCGGGATTTCAAGAATGTATGCAGGAATTGGAGGGTGTTGATGATACTCCCTTATCTGAGATCTGGAGCATCCAACCACCTTTGGAGCCCCTTGGATCCCTATCCACTTCCATTCCCAAACCCTCTATTATTGAGCCCCCCACATTAGAGTTGAAGGCATTGCCCTCCAACCTCAAGTATGCCTTCCTAGGACATGATCATACCCTTCCTGTTATTATTGTTTCTGATTTGACTTCTATTCAGGAAGAAGAGTTGATTAAGCTTCTAAAGGACCATAAGGAAGCCATAGGTTGGACCATGTCTGACATCAAAGGTATTAGCCCCTCCATTGTTCAACATCATATACATCTGATAGAGAGTTCCACACCTTCTAGGGAACCCCAAAGGAGGGCTAATCCTATGATGAAAGAGGCAATCAAGAAAGAGATCCTAAAATGCTTGGATCATAGCATCATTTATCCTATTTCTGATAGCCAATGGGTGAGTTCTGTGCAGGTTGTGCCTAAGAAAGGAGGAGTTACTGTAGTTGAGAATGCCAATAATGAATTGATTCCAACCCGTATCCAAACGGGATGGAGAGTGTGCATTGACTACAAGAAATTGAATGCGGTAACTTGGAAGGACCACTTCCCCTTGCCTTTTATTGATCAGATGTTAGAGAGACTAGCTGGCCATGAATATTATTATTTTTTTTTTGGTTATGCAGGCTATAACCAAATTCCTATTGCTCTAGAGGACCAACACAAGACCACTTTCACATGCCCTTATGGAACCTTTGCTTACCGGCGTATGCCTTTTGGGCTTTGCAATGTCCCTGCTACATTCTAAAGGTGCATGATGAGTATCTTTTTGGATATGGTAGAGCACTTCCTAGAGGTGTTTATGGATGATTTTTCTATTCACGATTCTACTTTTTCTAATTGCTTACATCATCTCTCTTTGGTTCTTAAAAGATACATAGAAAAGAACTTGGTCCTAAATTGGGAGAAGTGCCACTTCATGGTAAAGCAAGGCATAGTTCTTGGTCACATTGTGTCCAAAGAAGGGATCAAGGTTGATAGATCTAAGGTGGACCTTATTGCCAATTTACAACCACCCAAGAGTGTGAAGGACATTAGATCTTTTCTTGGCCATGCAAGTTTTTACAGGAGATTCATCAAGGACTTTAGCCAGATAGCTAGACCTCTCACTTCTCTTTTGGCAAAGGACTGCCCATTTGATTTCTCTTCTGAGTGTCATAATAGTTTTGAGCAATTGAAAAGAGCTTTGACCTTAGCCCCCATTATTCAAGCTCTAACTTGGACAGTTTCATTTGAGCTTATGTGTGATGCCTCTGATTTTGCTATAGGGGCTGTTCTTGGGCAAAGAATCAACAAATTACCCCATGTGATTTATTATGCAAGTCGGACTCTTAATGATGCACAGCTTAATTATTCCACCACTGAGAAATAATTTTTAGCTGTTGTGTTTGCTTTAGAGAAGTTTAGGCCCTACTTGATTGGATCACATGTGATTGTTTATACTGACCATGCAGCTATCAAATATCTTGTGTAGAAGAAAGATGCCAAGGCTCGCCTCATTAGGTGAGTCCTTTTGTTACATGAATTTGATCTTGAAATTAGGGATAAGAAAGGGTGTGAAAATTTGGTTGCAGACCATCTATCCCGATTGCCTAATTCCTTGACTGTTGATTTTCCAGTCAACGAGAATTTTCCTAATGAGTATCTGATGGCAGTGTCTAGTGAACCTTGGTTTGTTGACATTGTTAATTATCTGGTTACGGGTGTGACACCTGCACATTGGTCCACCCAAGATAAGAATCATTTCTTTTCACAAGTTAAGTATTTCTTTTGGGATAATCCTTATCTTTTTAAGACTTGTCTGGATCAGGTAATCCGGAGATGTGTCCCTGATCATGAGCAACAATCTGTCTTATCTTTTTGCCATGATCAGGCTTGTGGAGGCCATTTTGGGCCTAATAAGACTGCGGCCAAGGTTTTACAGTGTGGATTTTATTGGCCTAGTCTGTTTAAAGACGCTTTTACTTATTATAAGGCATGTTCTTCATGCCAATCCTTAGGGCGTCTTACTAAGAGAAATATGATGCCCCTCAACCCAATTCTGGTGGTTGAGGTGTTTGAGGTATGGGGTATTGATTTCATGGGGCCTTTCCCTAACTCTTTTGGTAACCTGTACATATTACTTGCTGTGGACTATGTGTCCAAATGGATTGAGGTAGTTGCTTGTAAGACCAATGACCACAAGGTGGTTGTGAAATTTCTAAAGGAGAACATCTTCTCCCGTTTTGGTACTCCCCGGGCTATCATTAGTGATCGGGGCAAGCATTTTTGTAATCGGCCTTCTGAGGCCCTCATGAGAAATTATGGTGTCGTCCATAAGTTGGCCACACCCTACCATCCCAAGACCAGTGGCCAGGTTGAGGTTTCAAATAGGCAGATCAAGCAAATTCTTGAGAAAACCATCAATCCGAACCGCAAGGATTGGTCTAACCGGTTGGTAGATGCGTTGTGGGCCTATAGGACAGCCTTCAAGATCGATCTTGGTCAATCTCCATACTGTCTGGTGTATGAAAAGGCATGTCACTTACCTGTAGAGATTGAGCACAAGGCCTTTTGGGCTATCAAGAAGCTTAACTTTGACCTACCCACTGCAGGTGCCCATAGGAAACTCCAACTATCTGAGTTGGAAGAGCTTAGGAATGAGGCATATGAGAATGCCCAGATTTACAAGGAAAAAACCAAGGCTTTCCATGATAGGCATATTTTGAGAAAATCTTTTGAGGTAGGCCAAAAATTTTTGTTGTACAATTCTCGTTTGCATATCTTTGCAGGTAAGCTGCATTCTAGATGGGATGGCCCCTATATTATTCAAAAAGTTTATCCTCATGGGGCTGTTGAAGTCCTCAATCCAAGTACAGGAGCTACTTTCAAGGTCAATGGCCAAAGATTGAAGTCGTACATAGAGATGCCTACTCCAGTTGAAGAAGAGGTCATGGATCTCCATGAGCCTCTTTACCTTGACCCCTGATATCCTGGTATGTATCCCCTCCCTTGTCCTTATTCTTTCTTTTCTGCATGCATTGAGAGCACTGCATGAATTAAGTGTGGGGGGGGTGTATTGGACTTTAATTGTGAATTTTGTGAATTTTGATTGTGGCGATAGTTTTTTGTTATGTGCATAAGTCTCTTCGATTTACAAAGCGAGAGTGAGAGGGAATTAGGTGCCCTAGCATGCGAAATAATAAAAAAATCCCTTTTCAAGGATGGTAGTTGGTTTGTATCCGGTGATGGGGATTGAGTTTGAAAATATGAGTGCTACTTCATGTGATGGTGAGATTCCTCTATGTGTTTATGGACCCCTTTGATCTTTTGGCTAGTAGTTGAGACCAATTTGTTTGTGGCAAGGCATGAGAGTGAAAGTGAATGAAAAAAAAAAAGAAAAAAAAAAGATAGAAACAGAAAGAAAAGTGGAATTCCTTGGGACTAGACAGGGTACTATGCCTCATGAAGCAGGGTGACTTGATCGAAATTCCTTGGAAGGAAACTCAAAAAAAAAAAAAAAAAAAACTCTTGGATCAATGTCTCAATTTCTTATGGATACATGCAAAAAGCAAGGCTACCAAGTATTTGGGAGTCTGGTGTATGCTCCACCATGTCATTCAGAGAACAGTAGTAGAGTAGAAAAAGAGTTTGTTGTTGAGAAAGAAAAAAAAAAAAAAAAAACTTTTGCCTTCATGCCTGGAAAAGAAAGTATGGTAAAAAATACTCAATGCCTAAGTCTTTGGTTCCATCAGTACTATGAGTGGTTTACTTGAAGGTGAATAGTATTTAGAAAATATGAGGAGATCCCTTGACCTTGATGCATGCTTGTTACTTGAATTGATGTGGGGTGATCAAATTCAAATGTGGGGGAACCTTTGGCTCCTTAATCTTTAGTTGAGTATTTCTTTGAGATTGTGTGCCCTATCTTACTTATGCCATGAGAAAAATTTACATCATTCTTTTTTATTTATTGAATTTTGGGTATATATTCACTGCAAACACCCACGAGACACAACTCGTCCACTAGGGATAACTTAGGGGTTGAAAGGCTTGTTGCACATGCTAAGTGCAACCGTGATTCCTTCGAAAGTGAGTTAGGATTTTTTTTGCATTCTAGATTAGTTTATCTTTTGCTTTACCTAAGGACAAGTAACGTTTAAGTGTGGGGGAATCTGATGAGCACATTTATGTGTGAAATCTTAGGGCATAAAGCATACATTTTACCACATTGGACCGAGTTACTCGGTGCTTTCTTGTGCTTTTCAGGTTTTAGGTGAATTCTTGTGAAAATGGAAGAGATAATGCTAAGAAAATGCCTTTAAGTTGTTTAGAGGTGTTAATGGCTTGGATCCATAGCCCATCGAGTCAGCTTCGCAACGGTTCAAACAGCACTTGATTCCGAGTTGAAACGAAGAAGTTACGGCCGTTTTCGTAACGAAGCGCGAAAATGGTCTATAGGGGTTTATTTATAATTATTGACAGTCGTCCGGAGACAAAGTGAAGCAAAAGTTTGAATTCCAGGGGCCTTAACATAATAACCAGAAGTTATATTTCCTGTACCCGAAAGATTCCATTTGGAGGGCTCTGGACAGTCCAACTTCAACTTGAGATATCTTGGGCTCCCGAACTCCAAATTGGACGAAATTTGGGTCTATTTTGGGTGATTATTTGCAAGGAACACAATGGTGAGGCCTATATAAACATCCCATGCTTCACGTTTTCTGAAGGACAGAATGGGTATTTTATTTATTCTTGAAGGAATCCTAGTCATCACCCTTACTCTCTCTCTCCTCCAACTTCTCAAGGGCACTTCTGAAATTCTACTTGGGATAGATTTATATTTTCTCATCTATGGAAGGTTGAAAAATCAAAGATGCTTTGATTTTATTACTTGGAGAAGATATCTACAAAGAAAAGGAAGCACTTGTTAGAATTGGAAGTTTACTATTCTAGAAATAGAAGGTCTATGTAAACAATCTTCTCTTCTTCTTCTTTCTATTTTTTTTCTTTTTTTTTAGGATTCAAGGCATTGTAAAAGAGAAAAGAGAAGAGAATATTCTTTTTGCTCGGGGAATATTTCTCCTACAGTTACAGCTTCCCTCTTCTCTTCTCTTCCACCTATAAATACCCACAACTTCTCTTGTAAAAATTGCTTATTCACTTAGTGAAATTTCTTCTCTTCTTCTCCTTCTAATTTGTGATTTTTGGCTTTTCTAAGTTCTAGTTTGTTTTTTTGATTTTCATTTAATGGTTATAATAGGTTTAGTTTATGCTTTAATTTCACTTTAAGTCTTCAATTGGGTTATAATTTCTTAATTCTAGTTTAGGTTTTAAGCCTTCTAGTCTAAGTTCTTAAGTTGATGACAAGACTTGAAGGTTTAGAAGAGGAGGCCATGGTAAGTTTATGCAAGTATTCAGGCTTTTCAATTACATTCATGCAAGCACATCCAGGTTTTACTATCTAAACTCTCAATCTCATTCTCCATCTCCTCTAACTCTCTCTCTCTTCTTCTTCTTCTCCCTCTATTTCTTTATTTTAATTTTATATGGTAGTGGTTTGTGGGTGCATTTTTATTCCCTTGTTTCTTTTTATGTGGTTAGTATGTGTGGCTGTATTTTTATTCCTTTCAATTCGCTTTAGTTTGATAGGTTAGATGATCATGTGTTAGGACGCCGATTTAATCCCTTAATTTTGTTAGATGCTTATGAGTTAGGATGCATTGATTTTCGTTAGTTTAATTAGTTTAATTTAACACTTTAATTTGGTTCACTTTGCATTACTTTTAAGTTAGTTAAATAAAGTGGCGTATATCTCCACGTGTTCGACCCGTAGCTACGATTTACCCATAAGCTTGCGGTTTTATTTTAACACAAACACACATGTCTAATAAAAGATAAGGACACTTTTTAGAAAATCCCAAACCCAAAAAAGTACAAAATGCCCCCAAATAACTCCAAACGACCCACCCGATCTGGTTCGGACCGTAAGCAAACATATGTCAAAATACGTATCGATTCAAAGGTCACGACCCTCAACATCGCATCTACACGCCTAAAAAGAGATAAGGAACTTTTTAGAAAAT
Organism: Telopea speciosissima; assembly: GCF_018873765.1. Lineage (NCBI taxonomy): Eukaryota > Viridiplantae > Streptophyta > Magnoliopsida > Proteales > Proteaceae > Telopea > Telopea speciosissima. The sequence continues at coordinate 48,426 of NW_025317582.1, forward strand.
CCCAAACCCAACAAAGTACAGAAATTCCCCCAAATAACCCCAAACGACCCACCCGGTTCGGTTTGAACCGAAAATGAACATATGCCGAAATAGGTATCGATTCGAAGGTCATGACCCTGAACATTGCCTCCACACGTCTAATAAATGATAAGGACACTTTTTAGATAATACCAAACCCAAAAAAGTACGGAAATTTTCCCAAATAACCCCAAACGACCCACCCGGTCTGGCTTAAACTGAAAAAGAACATATGTCGAAATAGGTATCGATTCGATGGTCACGATCCCCAACATCGCACCCACACGTCTAATAAGTGATAAACACATTTTATAGAAAATCCCAAACCCAAAAAAGTACAGAAATGCCGTAAAATAACCCCAAACGACCCACTCGACCTGGCTTAAACCGAAAATGAACATATGCCAAAATAGGTATCGATTCGAAGGTCACGACCCTCAACATCGCATCCACAAGGCTAATAAGAGATAATGACACTTTTTAGAAAATACCAAACCCAAAAAGAGTATAGAAATGCCCGCAAATAACCCGAATGAACCAGTCCGGTTTAAACAAAATGAACATATGTCGAAATAGGTATCGATTCACAGTCACGACCCTCAACATCGCATCCACACGTCTAATAAGGGATAAGGACACTTTTTAGAAAATCCCAAACCCAAAAAGTTCAGAAATCCCCCAAATAACTCTAAACGACCCACCCAGGTCCTAATTCGGATCCTAAATGAATATATGTCAAAATACGTATCGATTCGAAGTTCACGACCTTCAACATCGCATCCACACGACTAATAAGAGATAAAGACACATTTTAGAGAATCTCCAAACCAAAAAAGGACAGAAATGTCCCCAAATAACCCCAAACGACTCACTGTCGTTTAAACAAAAAATGAACATATGCCAAAATAGATATCGATTCAAGGTCACGATCCTCAACATCACATCCACACGTCTGATAAGAGATAAGGACACTTTTTAGAAAATACCAAACCCGAAAAAGTACGAAATGCCCCCAAATAACCACAAATGACCCATCCGATCTGGTTTAAACGAAAATGAACATATATCGAAATAGGTATCGATTCGAAGGTCACGACCCTCAACATCGCATCCACACGTCTAATAAGATATAAGGAAAAAAAAAAAAAGATGATAAGGACACTTTTTCAAAATCCCAAACCAAAAACTTGAAATGCCCCAAATTCCAAACGACCCACCGGTCTAAGAATCTAAATGAACATATGTCGAAATAAGTATCGATTCAAAGGTCACGGCCCTCAACTCGCATCCACACTTCTAATAAGAGATAAGGACACTTTTTGAGAATCTGAAACCCACAAAAGTAGAATCACCCACAAATAACCCCAACGACGTTCAAATAAAAATGAACATATGCCAAAATAGGTATCAACGAAGGTCACGATCCTCAACATCGCATGCTCACGTCTAATAGAGATAAGGACACTTTTTAAAAATAACAAACCCAAAAAAATGTCATGATATCTCATCGACACGTCTAAATAAAGAATAAGACACTTTTAGAAAATCCCAAACCCAAAAAAGGTAAATTACCCAAACGACCCACCGTGTGGTTTAAACGAAAAATGAAATTATGTCAAAATAGGTATCGACTCGTAGGTCATGACCCTCAACATCGCATCCACACGTCTATAAAGAGATAAGGAAACTTTTAGAAAACCCCAAACCAAAAAAAGTATAGAAATGTCCCCAAATAACCCTAAACAACCCACCGGTCGGTTTTTAAATCGAAAATGGACAAATGTCAAAATAGGTATCGATTGGAAGTCAAGACGACCCTCAACATCGGATCCACACGTCCAATAAGAGATGAGGACACTTTTGAAAAACCAAGCCCAAAAAATACGAAATGCCCTAAATTACCCCAAACAACCCACCAGGTCTAGTTTAAACAAAAAATGAACATAAGCTGGAATAGGTATTGATTCGAAGGTCATGACCCTCAACATTATATCCACACGTCTAATAATAGATAAAGACACTTTTTAAAAATTACCAAACCCAAAAAGTATAGAAATGCCCCCAAATTACCCCAAACGACCCACCCGGTCTGGTTTAAACCGAAAATGAACATATGTCGAATTAGGTATCGATTTGAAGGTCACGACCTTCAACATCGCATCCACACGTCTAATTAGAGACAATGACACTTTTTAGAAAATACCAAACCCAAAAAACTACAAAAATGCCCCTAAATAACCCCAAACGACCCACCTGGTCTGGTTTAAATAAAAAATGAACCTATGTAGAAATAGGTATCGATTCGTAGGTCACAACCCTCAACATCGCATCCCCACGTCTAATAAGAGATAAGGACACTTTATAGAAAATCCCAAACCCAAAAAGTATAGAAATGCCCCCAAATAACTCCAAACGACCACCTGAGTCTGGTTTAAACTCAAAGTGAACATATGTCGAAAATAGGTATCGATTCAAGGTCACGACCCTCAACATCGCATCCACACGTCTAATAAGAGATAAGGACACTTTTTAGAAAATCCCAAACCCAAAAAAGTTCAGAAATACCCCAAATAACCCCAAACGACCCACTTGGTCTGGTTTAAATAAAAAATGAACATATGTCAAATTAGGTATCGATTCGAAGGTCACGACCCTCAACATCGCATCCACACGTCTAATTAGTGAAGCAAGAACACCTTTTTAGAAAATACCAAACCCAAAAAGTGTAAATGCCCCCAAATAACCACAAAACAACACCACCCGGTCTGGTTTAAACCAAAAATGAACATATGCCGAAATAGGTATCGATTCGAAGGTCACGACCCTCAACATCGCATCCACACGTCTAATAATAGATAAGGTCACTTTTTAGATAATACCAAACCCAAAAAAGTACAGAAATTCTCCCAAATAACCCCAAAAAACCCACCCGGTCTGGTTTAAACCGAAAATGAACATATATTGAAATAGGTATCGATTCGAAGGTCACGATCCTGAACATCGCATCCACACTTCTAATAAGAGAAAAGGACACTTTTTAGAAAATCCCAAGCCACAAAAAGTATAGAAATGACCCCAAATATCCCCAAACGACCGACCCGTTCAGGTTTAAACCTAAAGGGAACATATGTCAAAATAGATATCGATTCGAAGGTCACGACCCTCAACATCGCATCCACACATCTAATAGCAGATAATGACACTTTTTAGAAAATTCCAAGCCCAAAAAAGTTCAAAAATGCCGTCAAATAACCCCAAACGACCCACCCAGCTTGGCTTAAATCGAAAATGAACTTTGGCCAAAATAGGTATCGATTCAAAGGTCACAACCCTCAACATCGCATCCACACGTCTAATAATAGATAAGGAAACTTTTTAGAAAATACCAAACCCAAAAAAGTGCAGAAATGCCCCCAAATAACCCCGAACGACCCACTCGGTCCGGTTTAAACAAAATGAACCTATGTCGAACTAGGTATCGATTCTTAGGTCACGACCCTCAACATTACATCCACACGTCTAATAAGAGATAAAGACACTTTTTAGAAATACCCAAACCCATAAAAGTACAGAAATGCCCCTAAATAACCCCAAACGACCTACCTGGTCTGGTTTAAACCAAAATTGAACATATGTAGAAATAGGTATCGATTCGCAAGTCACAACCCTCAACATCGCATCCACACGTCTAATAAGAGATAAGAACACTTTTTAGAGAATCCCAAACCCAAAAAAGTACAAAAATGTCCCCAAATATCCCCAAATGACCCACCCGGTCTGGTTTAACCGAAAATAAACATATGTCGAAATAGGTATCGATTCGAAGGTCACGACCCTCAACATCGCATCCACTCATCTAATAAGAGATAAGGAAACTTTTTAGAAAATCCCAAACCCAAGAAAGTACAAAAAAGCCCCAAATAACCCCAAACGACCCACCCGATCTGGTTTAAACAAAAAATTGACATATGCCGAAATAGGTATCAATTCGAAGGTCATGACCCTTAACATCACATCCACAGCACTAATAAGAGATAAGGACACTTTTTTGAAAATACCAAACCCAAAAAAGTACAAAAATGCCCTCAAATAATCCCAAACAACCCACCTGGTCTGGTCTAAACCAAAAATGAACAAATGTCGAACTTGGTATCGATTCAAGGACACAACCTCAACATCGCATGCACATGTCTAATAAGAGAAAATGACACTTTTACAAAAG
>NW_025317583.1:0-52544 GCF_018873765.1 Telopea speciosissima
GTGAGAGAGATGGGACCTCTTGCACCCGGGGAGAAGAGTGATCCTATTTTCAACCTCCAATTTCCTCATCATAGCCGAGAAGCCCTCCATAGCAATAGTGAATAGGTAAGGAGATATTGGATCCCCCTGCCGAATACCCCTTCCTCCTTTAAAATATCCTGCCGGACTCCCATTCAGTAAAATGGAGAAAGAAGGGGAGTCCACACAAACCTTCACCCAACCAATGAACTGCTGAGGGAAACCCATTCTCTCCATAATCTCAAACAAAAACCTCCTACTGAGAGAATCATAAGCTTTATGGAGATCGATCTTCAAAACAACTGTGGGGCTAGTGCCTTTCTGCTCAATCCCTCGAACCACATCATGGCAAACCAAAATATTCCCTACTATAGACCTGCCCTTGATGAAAGCAGATCGAACCATCGACCACCTGCCCAATCACTCCCTTGCAGCCTATTGGATAACACTTTGGTAATGATTTTGTAAAAGAGATTGCAAAGGGCTATAGGCCTATATCCCGCAAATGAGGTTACATCTCCTGTCTTAGGGATAAGGCGGATAAAAGTAGCATTAACCGAACTAGGAAGGTAAGACTTCATGAAAAACCACTTTACAGCCCAGTCAAATCTTCTCCCACAATCTCCCATGAATGCTTGTAAAAGGCTGCTCCAAAACCATCCGGTCCTGGAGCCTTAGAATTCTTAAAAGCAAACACAACCTCCATAATCTCCTTATTAGAGATTCTCCTAGTAAGGCTTTCCTGATGAGCTTGAGACAAACCATGTTGCAAAGGAATAGAGCTAGGAAAGAAACCACTGTCAACCGAATCAGTCCCAAATAATTCTTATAATAAGAAATAGCTTCTTCCTTAATCTGGTTAGGATTCTTCACAATATCTCCATTCTCCCCTTGAATTTCCATGATGTGCTTCCTATGTCGCCTACAAATCATGATTTGTAGAAAAAGCTATTATTACCATCCCCCAACTGAATGTGTTTCACCCTTGACTTTTCTTTCAAAAATTTCTCTTCAGAGCCAAAGCCTCCCAAAGTTTCTTTTTAGCCTGTTTCTCCATCAGCACCAAATTCGGTTCATCAGGTGCTCACTAAGCTACTGGATCTGAAACAAATCAGCCTCGGCCTCCTTTATCGCAAGAAAAACATCCCCACACACTCCTTATTCCAGCTCCTCAACCCTTTTTGACATTCCTCAATCTGGCCGCAAACTTAAGAATGGGATTAAGAGCCAAATTCACAGTGCTCCCACCCCGCCGAACCACCTCATCATAGCCATCTCTACCAATCCAAGCCTCAAAAATCTGAAAGGTTTTGGGCCAAAATCTGCTTTATCCACCACAGCCACCACCATTGGAGAATGATCGAAAGCCCAGGAGGGTAAAAGATTGCATCGGAGGATCTAAACACATCCATCCAAGCTAAATTGACCGAACCCTATCAAGCTTGCAACAAATTCTTGCATCTCCCACTTGTCTATTATTCCAGGTCAAAGCCTCCCCTTTCCATTTCAAGTCTAGAAGCCCAGACACCATCTATAAACGAATTAAAATCATCCATAGCTTCAATCCGAACAGGGTCCCCTCCAATTTTTTCATTGTTACTTCGAATCACATTAAAATCCCCTAGTACAGCCCAAGGGTTAATAATGGCACTAGCAATAGCCCCAACATCCTCCCACAATTCCTTCCTAGCCACCACAGAATTAAGAGCATAAAAAACAGTACAAAAGAAAAACACCGAGGTACCCACAATTGACACCTTAGCATGTACGAACTGTTTGGATTTTTGCACCAAAACCACATCATAAAAATTCGGGTCCCAACCTAGCCAGATCCGAATAGAGTTATCAAGATCTCCATTATGCAAATACTTCCAACCCGTCAAAAAACTATCAAAAATAGAAGCACAATTATCCAACTTAACCTTGGTTTCGAAAAGCCCTACCAGTTTAACCTCATGGTCTTTACACACCTTCTTTATCTCCATTCTTTTAGTAGAGGCATTCATGCCTCTAACATTCCAAGCTAAGCACTTCATTTAGTAGGAAGGGTAGAACTATCATCTCCCCCTTTACTAGGTCCCACACCTTTGGCAACATTTGTCTCTTTCGGGTTTATAAGAACCCGTTGGGCTTGGAACTTGGACCCCCTCCCCGTGGGTCGACCCAGCAAAGAATAAGAATTTAAATTCGGTTGGGATAAAGCAATCTCAACAAGGAGAATGGGTAAGGGCCAGGTACGAAGAGCTCAATCTCCTGGATGAGAAAAGGATGAAGGCCATGGATAATCTCAAGAAATATCAGCAAAGAATGGCTAGGGCATTCAATAAAGGTGTCTACACTCGGAGCATTGAGGAAGGAGATCTGGTCCTTAGAGAGCAGCGAGCTCCAATTCATGACCCAAGAGGAAAATTTTGACCCAATTGGAGTGGATCCTACAAAGTCAAGACCATATTGCTAGGACAGGTGGTCCAACTCTCTGATCTTGATGGAGAAGATCTTCAGGGTCTGGTCAATATGGACCAGCTAAAGAAGTATTTTGTCTGAGATATGTGAAGCAATTTGAACTACATTCGACCTGATTCCTCTGAAGGGATACGTAGGCAACTCGATGTATTCGGGTACGGTCTCAAAAAAAAAGAAAAAAAAGAGAAGGCATTGTATCGGTTTCCTCCCATAAATTCCGCCAGCCGGCGTCCCTTGCACATATGGGTAAATCTTGCCATTTAGCCTTCCATTCCTTAACCTAGCTTATAAGTGAAAGTCATCTAGAGCTGGTTATTAACAAAGGATTTATTCATTCTATGTCACAAAATGCTAACCCAATTCTTGATACAGGTAGCATGAGAGGATTAAAGAAAGAAGGACTCAACAAATAGTTGCATCAGTGGACTCTCCGGATAAATGTGGACGAGCCTACACTCCTAGAGGATCACCATTTGATAGTATTGGGAAGGATCGGTTGTTTCAAGCTCCATCATGATTTACTAAGGGAAGTATCGAAGTGCTGGAACCCCCAATTGCACGCGTTTCACTTCGAAAAAGTCTGGCTGGCTCCGACCATTGAAGAATTTCGGGCTTGCATGATGTCACCCCCTCGAGGAAAGTCGTTCCTCCCAACTATGAAGAACGAACAGGTCTTCAAAAATTTGGGAGATTTCTTTGCCATGAATAAGGAGTTAAAGCAAGTTCTCGATTATGACAAGGTGGATGCGTTGAAAGTTGTGAAGATCTTCAACAACAATGGATTTGAAGAAGAAAGACAGATCCGACGCAGAAGGTGGGCATACTTATTCTGTATGATTGGGATGTACTTGTTAGCATCTCTAGGAAAAGGCATGTCCCCAATAATTGCAGAAGTGGTGAGACAAATTGAAGAAGGATGCGACATCGCTCGTACCGTTTTAGCAGAAACATTCAAAGGGTTTGATACCATGAGTCAGTCTCAGAAATACGGTATAGATTTCCTTCATGGATCTCCGGCGGTATTCCAAATGTGGTTGATGGAAAAACTAAAACTGGTCACACCAATTCCGTGTCCTCACCTCTGGCCTATGCATTATCAAATACAAAGGGAAAAGTCAGAATTCCACAAGGTCCAAGACTGGAAGAAATATTTGGAGGAGAGAGATGTCCAAGAAATCCAGTGGAACTGCCCTTGGATGAAGGCCGAGAGAGAAAAATCAGAAACATCAGGGAACAATTATGTGAGATTCATGGGTTTAACTCACATCAGTTTTTATATCACTTCCTTAATATCTCCGAGGCAGGAACAACCTAAGATGGAAAATTTCAAAACCTCAGAGATGTGACACAAGAAGTGGTGATGCTATTATCCGAAAAATGTTACAAATAAGTGATATCAATTGGATGTTCCTATCTTTACTTGTTTGTCTTTCTTTTCTCAATTTCTCTGTCCTTGCTCATGTAATGGAACCATTTACCAATGGAATTTGTGCTTCTAAGGAAAGGGATGGAGTCTCATGTGCATTTCAAAGAAAGAAATATCCAATGAATTCATAGACAATTCGTTTGTGTACAAAAAAAAAGAAGAAGAAGAAACGTATACATAAAAATTGTACCAGTATCCATACCAAAGTGTATAAACAAAAAAGAGAAGGGAAGGAAAATAAATATACATAAGTGTAACAATATTTCCAAATAAAAAAAAAAATAAAAAAAAAAAAGAGGAGCGGTCATGACTCAGGGGAGTAATCGTCAACATCCAAGCCTCCCCCCTCTCCGCTTTGGGACGCTATCAAGGCATCCCTCTCGACCTCAACCCGCGTAAGGTTGAATTGCAGCTGATCATTTGCAAGCCTGAGTCTCTCAATCTGTCTCCGACAATGGTCGAGCTCAACCCTCTAAAAAAGGAGAGAGAAAGAGAGAGAGAGGAAAATCAAAAGATATGCAAGAAATAACAATAATAAAAATTGAAACAAAAAAAAAAAAGAAAAAAAAAAGAAAGAAGAAAGGGGGGGGGGGGAAGAGACGAAGCATTACCATACTATAGCCCGCGTCCACACGCGAGATGATCATCTCATCCATGCTCGCCATCATGCACCTCATATCGGCGTATCGGCTCGCATCCACCTAAACATGATAACCACCCAAGATGTCAAGAGTTTGAAAAATAATGGATGAAGTTAGGAAAGTCGGATGTGCTTACCCCGTCATAAGGAAGAGGGAGGCCTAGGTCAGTATCTGCAGCCCGAGGGGGTGGTAAGATGACCTCAACCATCCCAGGTTCGTGGTGGCGAATGAACCACGAACGATACCCTAGGATGTGGTCATCTGGACCAGCAATCCACAGGGCTGGAACCTCTCCAGAAGGCCCAATACCTGACTCCACCTCCCCTACTCGGGAGGCGCGAGAAGAACTCCCACCACCATAGACCCCTGGAATCATGGGGTGACCTGGAAACTGTCAAGAGGAGAAACACATTAGAATAAAAGATAGATTAACAATCTGAGGAGAAGAGGGGAAAATGGAGGAAATCTTACCTGAGGACCCTCGCGGGTGAGGGGGACGCAGACTGTCTCTCGGAGAAGGAAGTCGGTATAGTCCGTCTCGGCTAGCACCAGCCCAATCGCGGGCTCACCAACCCTCCAGTGCCTGATTTCATCCCGATCCATTAAGGCTGGCTGATGGACCCGAGCAGGAGGAGGGCAGGGCACCAAGCGAGCCTCAGACCACTGCAGGGACACTCGCTCTCCCAAGTAAAAAGCAAACCCCCATGGGCCCTCAAAAAGGACCCTGCGAGTGGAGAGAGCTGAGGCCCTGTCAAACATGTCCGGCTCTAAAATCACCTCCCCCAAATAAGGACGGAGAGAAGCCTGTCAAGAAAGAGTCAAGATCAATGCAGAAATAAAAAGGAAGAGAAGAAAAGAGAAAATAAGATAAACAACCACTTTAAATTTACCTCGGTCGGCTGCAGCTCGTTCAGGAGGCCGCGAATGGACCCAAGGTCCTTATGGCGACCGCTCCTGAGCAAGCGGGACTTACGCCATCGCGTAGTCCGAGGAAAGGTGGTTCCGGGGTCATCCCCAGGTCTGAAAGTAGGGACCCAAAATCGAAGGATCTCATAGCTCCACGTCTGCAATAGGCAATCATAAATGAGCTCAAAAAAATAAGAATAAAATAAAAACAAAAAAAGGAAAAGAGAAAAAGGCAAAGTTGAGAGAACTCACCCATAAGACATAGCAGCATCCGATCAAGTTGGGTGACCCCACAACCAGATAATCTAACATATCCAGGAAGTAGGCGTACATCGAGCCCCCCCAATCGTAGCCCGCGGCCAAGTCAAAATGCTCCAGAAGCGAACATATGCGACGTCGGCTATCACCGTACCTGTCATATCGCTGAAGATCACCTCCGCCAGTAAGAATAGGAGGAAGCATCGAGCCTGCTGATCCTGAAGGACGGACGACGACTGGTCTGTAACGACCTTCTCATCCCAGCTACCCCTCAGGACCGACGCGGGGATCTCTCTCCCTGTAACGGCAATCCCCAACTGCTGCCTGTAGTACTCTAGGCGCTCTGATGGCTCTGCTGAGGCTATAATCCTCTCCTCCGGAGTCAGTGTCACGGGTAATCCACCAAAGGGCAGTCCCGTGATCATGTAGAAATCTAGGGGGGTGACCGTCGCCTCACCAAAGGGAAGGTGAAATGTATGGGTGCTCGGCCACCACCTCTCTATCAGAGCCCTCGCAGTCGGATTGTCCAACTCGCGAGCCAGGGACGAGGCGATGTGCCCCGGCCCGGTCCGAACAACCCGCGACTGTACCGCTGGGCAAAGTGTGCGGTACCACTCTGAAACAGCCTTCAACCCACAATATTTCTTGGGCGAAGGAAGGGAGCTGCCCTGCAAAGAAAAATAAGGCAAATGGTTAGCCGAGATAATGAGGACAACAATTAAACAAATAAAAAAAAATAAAACTAAAAATAAAAATAAAATAAATAAAATAAAATAAAAAAATAGAAAAAAGAGGAAGAAAAAAAGAGAGAGAGGGAGAGGTTGTAAAAGGGGGCGTCACCTAGATTTGCATGCCAAATGACACTTAAGGTGGTGTCTGATGGCCTCGCTTTGATTTGCGTGCCACTAGGTGCCTAGGAGGGTATCTAGAGGTGTTACCTAGATTTACGTGACAAAAGATACTTAGAGAAGTATCTGATGGCCTCGCTTTGATTTGCGTGCCACTAGGTGCCTAGGAGGGTATCTAGAGGCATTACCTTTATTTGCGTGCCAAATGACACTTAAGGTGGAGTCTGATGGCCTTGCTTTGATTTGTGTGCCACTAGGTGCCTAGGAGGGTATCTAGAGGCGTTACCTTGATTTGTGTGCCAAAGGACACTTAAGGTGGTGTCTGATGGCCTCGCTTTGATTTACGTGCTACTAGGTGCCTAGGAGGGTATCTAGAGGCGTTACCTAAATTTACATGACAAAAGATACTTTGGGAAGTATCTGATGGCCTCGCTTTGATTTGCATGCCACTAGGTGCCTAGGAGGGTATCTAGAGGCATTACCTTGATTTGTGTGCCAAATGACACTTAAGGTGGTGTCTGATCCTCAACATCGCATCCACACGTCTAATAAGAGATAAAGACACTTTTTAGAAAATCCTAAGCCCAAAAAAGTACAAAAAGGCCCCCAAATAACTCCAAACGATCCACCCGGTCTGGTTTAAACCGAAAAAGAACATATGCGGAACAGGTATTGATTCGAAGGTCATGACCCTCAACATCGTATCGACACGACTAATAAGAGAGAATGACACTTTTTTGAAAATCCCAACCGCAAAAAAGTACCGTGATGCCCCCAAATAACCCCAAACGACCCAACCATTCTGGTTTAAACTGAAAATGAACATATGTCGAAATAGGTATTGAATCGAAGGTCATGACCCTCCACATCGTATCCACACATCTAATAAGAGATAAGGAAACTTTCTAGAAAATATCAAACCCAAAAAAGTATAGAAATGCCCCCAAATAACCCCAAATGACCCACCCGGTCCAGTTTAAACAAAAAATGAACATATGTCAAAATAGGTATCGATTCGAAGGTCGAGATCCTCAACATCGCATCCACACATCTAATAAGAGACAAGGACACTTTTTAGAAAATACCAAACCCAAAAAAGTACACAAAGGCCCCCAAATCACTCCAAACGATCCACCCGATCTGGTTTAAACCGAAAATGAACATATGCGGAACAGGTATTGATTCGAAGGTTACGTCCCTCAACATCGCATTCACACATCTAATAAGTGATAAGGACACTTTTTTGAAAATTCCAAACCCAAAAAAGTATAGGAATGCCCCCAAATAACCCCAAACGACCCACCTGGTCCAGTTTAAATTGAAAATTAACATATGTCAAAATAGGTATCGATTCGAAGGCCCTGACCCTCAACATCGCATCCACACGTCTAATAAGAGATAAGGTCACTTTTTAGAAAATCCCAAGCCCAAAAAACAACAGAAAGACCCCTAAATAACTTCTGACGACCCACCCAGTCTGGTTTAAACCGAAAATGAACATATGTGGAACAGGTATTGATTCGAAGGTCACGACCCTCAACATCGCATCCACACCTCTAATAAGAGACAAGGACACTTTTTAGAAAATACCAAACCCAAAAAAGTACAGAAATGCCCCCAAATAACCCGTAACGACCCACCCGGTCTGGTTTAAATCGAAAATGAACATATGTCGAAATAGGTATCGATTCGAAGGTAACGACCCTCAACATTGCATCCACACGTCCAATAAGAGATAAGGACACTTTTCAGAAAATCCAAAGACCAAAAAAGTACAAAAATGTCCCCAAATAACCCCGAACGACCCACCCGGTCTGGTTTAAATCGAAAATGTACATATGCCAATATCGGTATCGATTCGAAGGTCACGACCCTCAACATCGTATCCACACGTCTAAGAAGAGACAAGGATACTTTTTAGGAAATACCAAACCCAAAAAAGTATAAAAATGCCCCCAAATAACCCCAACCAACCCACCCGGTCAGGTTTAAATCGAAAATGAACATAGGTCGAAATAGGTATCGGTTCGAAGGTAACGACCTTCAACATCCCTTCCACACGTCTAATAAGATAGAAGGACACTTTTTAGAAAATCCCAAGCCCAAAAAAGTACCGAAATGCCCCCAAATAACCCCAAAGGACCTACCCGATCTGGTTTAAACCGAAAATGAACATATGTCGAAATAGGTATCGATTCGAAGGTCACGACCCTCAACATCGCATCCACAAGTCTAATAAGAGATAATGACCCTTTTTAGAAAAGTCAAAGCCCAAAAAAGTACCGAAATGCCCCCAAATAACCCCAAACAACCCACCCTATCTGGTTTAAACCGAAAAATGAACACATGCGAAATAGGTATCGATTAGAAGGTCACGACCCTCAGCATCGCATTCACACGCCTAATCAGAGATAAGGACACTTTTAAGAAAACCCCAAGCCCAAAGTATAGAAAGGCCCCCAAATAACTACAAACGACCCACCCGGTCTGGTTTAAATCGAAAATGAACATATGGAGAAATACGTATTGATTAAAAGGTCACGACCCTCATCATCGCATCCACACATCTAGTAAGAGATAAGGACACTTTTTAAAAAATCCCAAGCCCAGAAAAGTATTGAAATGCCCCCAAATAACCCCAAACGAACCACCCGGTCTGGTTTAAACCGAAAATGAACATATGTGAAATAGGTATCGATTAAAAGGTCACGACCCTCAACATCGAATCCACACATCTAGTAAGAGATAAGGACACTTTTTAGAAAATCCCAAGCCCAAAAAAGTATAGAAAGGCCCCCAAATAACTCCGAACGTCCCACCTGGTCTGGTTTAAACTGAAAATGAACATATGCGGAATAGGTATCGATTCGAAGGCCAGAACCCTCAACATTGCATCCACACGTCTAATAAGAGATAATTACACTTTTTAGAAAATAGCAAACCCCAAAAAGTATAGAAATGCCCCCAAATAACCCCAAAGGACCCACCCGATCTGGTTTAAACTGAAAATGAACATATGGCGAAATAGGTATCGATTCGAAGGTCACGACCCTCAACATAACATCCATACCTCCAATAAGAGATAAGGACACTTTTTATAAAATCCCAAGCAAAAAAAAATACTGAAATGCCCCCAAATTACCCCAAACGACCCACTTGATCTGGTTTAAACCAAAAAAATGAACATATGCAAAATATGTATCGATTCGAAGGTCACGACCCTCAACATCGCATCCACACGTCTAATAAGAGATAATGACACTTTTTGGAAAATTCTACGCCCAAAAAAATACCAAAATGCCCCCAAATAACCCCAAACGACCCACCCTGTCTGGTTTAAACCGAAAGATGAACACATGTGAAATAGGTATCGATTAGAAGGTCACAACCCTCAGCATCGTATCCACACGTCTAATAAGAGTTAAGGACATTTTTTATAAAATCCCAAGCCCAAAAATGTACAGAAAGGCCCCCAAATAACACCAAACGACCCAACCGATCTGGTTTAAACCAAAAATGAACATATGCGGAACAGGTATTGATTCGAAGGTCACAACCCTCAACATCTCATCCACACATATTATAAGAGATAAGGACACTTTTTAGAAAATACCAAACCCAAAAAAGTACAAAAATGCCCCCAAATAACATCAAACGACCCACCCAATCCGGTTTAAACCAAAAATGAACATATGCGGAACAGGTATTGATTCGAAGGTCACAACCCTCAACATCGCATCCACACATCTAATAAGAGATAAGGACACTTTTTAAAAAATACCAAACCTAAAAAAGTACCGAAATGCCCCCAAATAACCACCAACGACCCACCCGGTCTGATTTAAACCAAAAATGAACATATGTCGACATAGGTATCGATTCGAAGGTCACAACCCTCAACATCGCAACCACACATATTATAAGAGATAAGGACACTTTTTAGAAATTACCAAACCCAAAAAAGTAAAGAAATGCCCCCAAATAACATCAAACGACCCATACAATCCGGTTTAAACCGAAAATGAGCATATGCGGAACATGTATTGATTTGAAGGTCACAACCCTCAACATCGCATCCACACATCTAATATGAGATAAGGACACTTTTTAAAAAATACCAAACCTAAAAAAGTACCGAAATGCCCCCAAATAAGCCCAAACGACCCACCTGGTCTGGTTTAAATCGAAAATGAACAAATGTGAAATAGGTATCGATTAGAAGGTCACGCCCCTCAACATTGCATCCACACGTCTAGTAAGAGATAAGGATACTTTTTAGAAAATCCCAAGCCCAAATAACTCCAAACGTCCCACCTGGCCTGGTTTAAACTGAAAATGAACAAATGCGGAATAGGTATCGATTCGAAGGCCAGAATCCTCAACATCGCATCCACACGTCTAATAAGAGATAAGGACAATTTTTATAAAATACCAAACCCAAAAATGTGAAGAAATGCCCCCAAAGGACCCCAAATGACCCACCCGGTCTGGTTTAAACCGAAAATGAACATATGTCAAAATAGGTATCGATTCAAATAAACTGAAAATGTACATACATCGAAATAGGTAATAGGAGAGAGAAGCTCTGGCGATTTTGAGAGTGAGGGTCTAGGTGGTTGCTCTTCGTGATGGCCGGCAAGCCATTACCTCCGGCTAATGGTCTTCCCCCTCTTCTCAGTCCGAGAGGGAGGGAAGGTGGGGGGAATGTGAGTGGTTCAGGTGAGGGTGGTGATGGAGCGGCTGCCCTTGGTGATTTGGGGGGTGGTGAGTGGCCTGGTCTTTGTGGTTCTGTAGGTGGTGCTGATGTTTTGGGCTTGGATTATTCGGTGGTGCAAGGTGAAGGCAATGGTGGTAGGCTGCTGCATGTTGGAGGTCCTTCGGCTGTGGGGGAAAATATTTTTGTTTTGGATGATCCGTTGGAGGAGGGTGCTGGTTCTGGAGTTCTTTTGCAGCAGCAGGAAGGTTCTTCAATTGGTGCATATGAGAAGACAAGGAAGAATGTTGGTGTTCCATGGTCAGCCCTCTTTTCCTCTTCTTCTCCTTCGACGTATGGAGATGGACTGAAACTGTCTTATATTGAACCTAAAGAGATTGATGGTGCTTTGGCTGCGAAATGCCCGGATTCGATGATTAAGAAAGGTCTTGAGAAGTGGAAGAACACCCTTATGGGTCATTTTATCGGGGGCAGACCTAGCTTCACCTTTGCTCGTGATATGCTGTTAAAACAATGGAGAATTTCAGGCCATGTGGATGTTAATTTATTAGAAAGTGGTTTTTTTATTTTTCGTTTCAGTCTTGAAGATGATAAAGTTAAAGTTCTTGAAGGGGGGGGCCGTGGTATGTGCAGAGGAGACCATTGATTTTGCGCCCTTGGAGCCCGAAGGTGTGCTTGGAAAGAGTTGATTTATGCTCAGTACCGGTTTGGGTGTCCCTTCCAAATCTTCCGTTTCATTACTGGTCTGCTGATGCGTTGAGTTCGATTGGGAGTGTGATTGGGAAGCCTATTGTCCCTGATAAAATGACCCGGTCTATGGAGAGGCTGTCTTATGCCCAATTATGTGTGGAAGTTTCTGTAGATAGGGATCTTCCCTTTTCTGTTCCAGTATATGGAGATGACGGTCTTGTTTTTTATCAAAAAGTTGTTTATGATTGGAAGCCCCCTCTTTGTAAGCATTGTAGAGTTTTTGGCCATCTCTTAGATAATTGTTTGTTTGGCAAACAAGACTCAAATATGAATAAGTCACGGTCTAAGAAGGAATGGCGAGTGAAAGGTGTTGCCGGAAATAATGGAGATGCCATGGGTGGCGGCAATGGAGACGATCAGCAGGTTCATAATGATGAAGTAGGAGATGAACAACCGGATAGTGGAGCTGGTGCAAATACAAAGGGATTGGATTCGGTTTCCTTAATTTCTATCAAGAATAAAGGGAATGGGAGTTTCAAATCGGCAGGGAATCATCCGAAGATCAGGGAGCTGTCTCAATCTAATCCTTTTGCCATTTTGGAAGATTTTACGGAGGAGGTGCATTATGATCCTGAAGATTTAATGCTGGATTCGGAATCATGTGCTATTTTATTAGGGAATGAATTACTTGAGGGAGCAGATTTTGAGGAGGATATTCAACCCAATCCGTTAGCAATTATTCCTAAGGAGAAAGATGGAGTCATTGGAGAGATTTGTGGGGAGAATCCAATCTATAATGG
Source organism: Telopea speciosissima (assembly GCF_018873765.1). Classification (NCBI taxonomy): domain Eukaryota; kingdom Viridiplantae; phylum Streptophyta; class Magnoliopsida; order Proteales; family Proteaceae; genus Telopea; species Telopea speciosissima. The sequence goes on from NW_025317583.1 coordinate 12,765, forward strand.
TAACCATGTTAGTATGGAGCTGGCTAAGGCAAAATCCGTGGAAGATATTAGAGAAGCAACAGATTTTGCTGAGGTGGCGCCTAATCATTCGATGAGACAAACTCCAATTCAAATTCAAAGGAATGGTGCGGCCCATATGGAAGGAGATAACTTATTGGAGGATTCTATTCTATCAAATGAGAAGGAGTCAGCCCCTATGAAATCTCTCACTAATTTTGATAAACTTAGAAAGCAATCTGCTGAGATTCGTGCAGCTCAAGGGCAAATGGGGAAAGGTATGTCCCAACCGAATTTAAATTCTTATTCTTTGCTGGGTCGACCCACGGGGAGGGGGTCCAAGTTCCAAGCCCAACGGGTTCTTATAAACCCGAAAGAGACTAATGTTGCCAAAGGTGTGGGACCTAGTAAAGGGGGAGATGATAGTTCTACCCTTCCTACTAAATGAAGTGCTTAGCTTGGAATGTTAGAGGCATGAATGCCTCTACTAAAAGAATGGAGATAAAGAAGGTGTGTAAAGACCATGAGGTTAAATTGGTAGGGGTTTTCAAAACCAAGGTTAAGTTGGATAATTGTGCTTCTATTTTTGATAGTTTTTTGACGGGTTGGAAGTATTTGCATAATGGAGATCTTGATAACTCTATTCGGATCTGGCTAGGTTGGGACCCGAATTTTTATGATGTGGTTTTGGTGCAAAAATCCAAACAGTTCATACATGCTAAGGTGTCAATTGTGGGTACCTCGGTGTTTTTCTTTTGTATTGTTGTTTATGCTCTTAATTCTGTGGTGGCTAGGAAGGAATTGTGGGAGGATGTTGGGGCTATTGCTAGTGCCATTATTAACCCTTGGGCTGTACTAGGGGATTTTAATGTGATTCGAAGTAACAATGAAAAAATTGGAGGGGACCCTATTCGGATTGAAGCTATGGATGATTTTAATTCATTTATAGACGGTGCTGGGCTTCTAGACTTGAAATGGAAAGGGGAGGCTTTGACCTGGAATAATAGACAAGTGGGAGATGCAAGAATTTGTTGCAAGCTTGATAGGGTTCTGGTCAATTTAGCTTGGATGGATGTGTTTAGATCCTCTGATGCAACCTTTTACCCTCCTGGGCTTTCTGATCATTCTCCAATGGTGGTGGCTGTGGTGGATAAAGCAGATTTTGGCCCAAAACCTTTCAGATTTTTTGAGGTTGGATTGGTAGAGATGGCTATGATGAGGTGGTTCGGCAGGGGTGGGAGCAGCCTGTGAATTTGGCTCTTAATCCCATTCTTAAGTTTGCGGCCAAATTGAGGAATGTCAAAAAAGGGTTGAGGAGCTGGAATAAGGAGTGTGTGTGGGATGTTTTTCTTGCAGTAAAGGAGGCTGAGGCTGATTTGTTTTAGATCCAAAGGCAGCTTAGTGAGCACCCCGATGATCCGAATTTGGTGCTGATGGAGACACAAGCTAAAAAGAAACTTTGGGAGGCTTTGGCTACTGAAGAGAAATTTTTGAAAGAAAAGTCAAGGGTGAAACACATTCAGTTGGGGGATGGTAATAATAGCTTTTTCTACAAATCTGTGATTTGTAGGCAGCATAGGAAGCACATCATGGAAATTCAAGGGGAGAATGGAGATATTGTGAAGAATCCTAACCAGATTAAGGAAGAAGCTATTTCTTATTATAAGAAATTATTTGGGACTGATTCGGTTGACAGTGGTTTCTTTCCTAGCTCTATTCCTTTGCAGCGTGGTTTGTCTCGAGCTCATCAGGAAAGCCTTACTAGGAGAATCTCTAATAAGGAGATTCTGGAGGTTGTGTTTGTTTTTAAGAATTCTAAGGCTCCAGGACCAGATGGTTTTGGAGCAGCCTTTTACAAGCATTCATGGGAGATTGTGGGAGAAGATTTGACTCTGGCTGTAAAGTGGTTTTTCATGAAGTCTTACCTTCCTAGTTCGGTTAATGCTACTTTTATCTGCCTTATCCCTAAGACAGGAGATGTAACCTCATTTGCGGGATATAGGCCTATAGCCCTTTGCAATCTCTTTTACAAAATCATTACCAAAGTGTTATCCAAGAGGCTGCAAGGAGTGATTGGGCAGGTGGTCAGTGACTGTTAGTCTGCTTTCATCAAGGGCAGGTCTAAAGTAGAGAATATTTTGGTTTGCCATGATGTGGTTCGAGGGATTGAGCAGAAAGGCACTAGCCCCACGTACTGTTTTGAAGATCGATCTCCATAAAGCTTATGATTCTCTCAAGAGGAGGTTTTTGTTTGAGATTATGGAGAGAATGGGTTTCCCTCGCCAGTTCATTGGTTGGGTGAAGGCTTGTGTGGACTCCCCTTCTTTCTCCATTTTACTGAATGGGAGTCCGGCAGGATATTTTAAAGGAGGAAGGGGTATTCGGCAGGGGGATCCAATATCTCCTTACCTATTTACTATTGCTATGGAGGGCTTCTCGGCTATGATGAGAAAATTGGAGGTTGAAAATAGGATCACTCTTCTCCCCAGGTGCAAGAGGTCCCATCTCTCTCACCTTATTTTTGCTGATGATTTGATGATATTCGTGAAAGCCACCATAGACTCTATTTCGGCCTGCCTGGGGGTCCTGGGTGATTTTCATACCTACTCTGGGTTGAAACTCAACAGGACTAAGTCCTCTATTATTTTAGGGGGCCTAACCCACACGGCCAGACTGCAACTTTTGGAATTAACGAATTTTGTGGATACCAAATTACCTATTCGGTATTTAGGTGTTCCGCTTGTCTCTCGGAAATTAACTTTTGCTGATTGCACCTCTATTCTGGATCATGTTAGGAGCAGACTTGATGGATGGAAGGCTCGGCTCTTATCTTTTGCAGGGAGGCTTCAGCTATTGATCTCAGTCCTTCAGGGGTGTTATATCTATTGGTAAGGACTCTTTGGTTTGCCTGGTGCTCTCAAGACAAAGCTAGAGTCTATGTTCTCAAATTTTCTATGGGCTGGCCCATCTCTTCATCGTTAGGTACAATACATTTCTTGGGAAAGAATTTGGAAGCCTAAGGCTGAAGGGGGCCTTGGAATTAGGAGGATTTCTGATATGAATTCTGCGGGTATCCTTAAGCAAATCTGGTGGATTGCTTCTAGGAAGGACAGCCTTTGGGTTAGATGGGTGTACACCCGATACCTTAGAAATGATTCTATTTGGACTGTTATGACTTCCCAAAATTGCTCTTGGGTGTAGAGAAAGATTCTTAAGTATAGAGACTTGGCTGAACCCCATATCTATCATATTATTGGGAATGGCCACTCTACTAGACTATGGTTGGATTATTGGCACCCCAAAGGGGTTTTGATTAAAAGGTTTGGTGATCGGATTCGATATGATGTTGGTTCCACCAGGCTTGCCTTGGTTTCTGATCTTATTAGGAATGGCCAATGGCTTTCCCCCCCTCAGGGCTCTTTTGATCTGATTACTGTTTTTAGAGACCTCCCTAGTATTCCCATTGTTAATGGAAGGGTAGATCTTGTTGTTTGGAAAGGTACGGCTAATGGCATTTTTTCTACAAAGTCGGCTTGGGAGAAAGTGAGGAGTAGCTCTATAATGGTAGCTTGGCACAAGCTTGTTTGGTTTCCTGGTTTTTTGCCTAGGCATTCCTGTACTGCTTGGAGATGCCTGATGTCAGGGCTCCCCACAAAAGACTAGCTTCAAAGAAGGAATATAAATATTGGGCAGAATTGTATTCTTTGTTGGGGAAATTCAGAATGCCATAGCCATTTATTCTTTGAGTGTCCTTTTTCTAGAAACATTTGGGATAGAGTTAGTTCTATGCTTTTCCTTGGTGGTAAAGGCCCGGCTAGCCTCCTCGATGTGGTTAACTGGCTTGTTCAGGTAGTGTGTGTTAATGATAATTTGGATGTTATCCCTAAGATGGCTTTTTGTGCGACAATCTATCATGTTTGGTGGGAGAGAAATCAGCGTCTCTTCAGTAATCAAGCAAGGTCTTATGATGCTATTATCCAAGCCATTAAGTTTGATGTTGTGACTAAGGGCTCTCAAAGCCCTATTTCGGTTGCCTATTCACCTAGGAATCAATTCTTGGTCAATATGTGGGGTTTACAGGTGAGATGGGCTGCTGTTATTCCCAAAGCTTGTGTCTGGCCCATACCTCCAGCAGATTTGTTTACTTTGCATTGCGATGGCTCCTTGAGGGGAGATAGAGCTGCTTACGGGGGCCTTATTCTCAATACCTTGGGTGACCCGGTTCTGGCTTATGTCGGCAAAGGTGTGGAGGCTTCAGTTCTTCATATGGAGTTACTAGCCATTTATAGGGGGGTTACTCTGTGCTTACAGAGAGAGCTTCGCCATATGTCCATCAGATCTGATTCGAAGGTGGCTATCGAGATTCTTACAGGTGTTTCCAACTGCCCTTGGAGTGTATATACCTTGAAGTTCCAGATTTTGTCTAGCCTAAACCAGTTGGCTCATTATGAGATAAGGCATGTTTGGAGGGAGTTGAATCAGCCGGCGGATTTTATTGCTTCTATTGATCTTAGTGATGGGGAGACTATTTTATATCCTTCGGGTTTTGTTGAGGATCTTAACCGGTTGATTTATGATGATGTCTCCGGTAAGGTCCAGTTTAGACCTCCTTGATTGGGTTGGGTGTCTTTCTCATGTATTACCGAGGGGCATGTCCTCGGGGGGTGTGGGGCCCTTCCTCCCTCTTAGAGTTGTCTAAGGGTTGGAAGTAGGCTGCCTTCTTTTGTTTTCTTTCTTTTTCTTTTATACACATACATCTTACTTATCGAAAAAAAAAAGGTATCGATTCGAAGGTCACGACCCTCAACATCGCATCCACACGTCTAATAAGATATAAGGACACTTTTTAGAAAAGTCTAAGCCCAAAAAAGTACCGAAATGCCCCCAAATAACACCAAATGACCCATCCGGTCTGGTTTAAACCGAAAATGAACATATGCGGAATAGGTGCTGATTCGAAGGTCATGACCCTCAACATCGCAACTACACATCTAACAAGAGATAAGAACACATTTTAGAAAATACCAAACCCAAAAAAGTACAGAAATGCCCCCAAATAACACTTAACGACCCACCAAGTCCGGTTTAAACCGAAAATGAACATATGCGGAACAGGTATTGATTCGAAGGTCACAACCCTCAACATCGCATCCACACATCTAATAAGAGATAACGACACTTTTTAGAAAATCCAAAGCCCAGAAAAATACTGAAATGCCCCAAAATAACCCCAAACAATCCACCCGGTCTGGTTCAAATCGAAAATGAACATATCGCGAAATAGGTATCGATTCGAAGGTCACGACCCTCAACATTGCATCCACACCTCCAATAAGAGATAAGGACAATTTTTTCAAAATCCCCAGCCCAAAAAACTACCGAAATGCTCCCAAATAACCCCAAACGACCCACCCGATCTGGTATAAACCGAAAAATGAACATATGCGAAATAGGTATCGATTCGAAGGTCACGACCCTCAACATCGCATACACACGTCTAATAAGAGATAAGGACACTTTTAAGAAAATTCGAAGCAAAAAAAAGTACCAAAATGACCCCAAATAACCCCAAACGACCCACCCTGTCTGGTTTAAACCGAAAGATGAACACATGCGAAATAGGTATCGATTAGAAGGTCACGACCCTCAGCGTCACATCCACATGTCTAATAAGAGATAAGGACATTTTTTAGAAAATCCCAAGCCCCAAAAATTATAGAAAGGTCCCCAAATAACACCAAACGACCCAACCGGTCTGGTTTAAACCGAAAATGAACATATGCGGAACAGGTATTGATTCGAAGGTCACGACCCTCAACATCTCATCCACACATATTATAAGAGATAAGGACACTTTTTAGAAAATACCAAACCCAAAAAAGTACAGAAATGCCCCCAAATAACATCAAACGACCCACCCAATCCGGTTTAAACCAAAAATGGACATATGCGGAACAGGTATTGATTCGAAGGGCACAACCCTCAACATCGCATCCACACATCTAATAAGAGATAAGGACACTTTTTGGAAAATACCAAACCCAAAAAAGTACCGAAATGCCCCCAAATAACCCCAAACGACCCACCCGATCTGGTATAAACCGAAAAATGAACATATGCGAAATATGTATCGATTCGCAGGTCACGACCCTCAACATCGCATACACACGTCTAATAAGAGATAAGGACACTTTTAATAAAATGCGAAGCAAAAAAAAGTACCGAAATGCCCCCAAATAACCCCAAACGACCCACCCTGTCTGGTTTAAACTGAAAGATAAACACATGCGAAATAGGTATCGATTAGAAGGTCACGACCCTCAGCATCGCATCCACACGTCTAATAAGAGATAAGGACATTTTTTAGAAAATCACAAGCCCCAAAAATTATAGAAAGGCCCCCAAATAACACCAAACGACCCAACCGGTCTGATTTAAACCGAAAATGAACAAATGTGGAACAGGTATTGATTCGAAGGTCACGACCCTCAACATCTCATCCACACATATTATAAGAGATAAGGACACTTTTTAGAAAATACCAAACCCAAAAAAGTACAGAAATGCCCCCGAATAACATCAAACGACCCACCCAATCCGGTTTAACCCAAAAATGAACATATGCGGAACAGGTATTGATTCGAAGGTCACAACCCTCAACATCGCATCCACACATCTAATAAGAGATAAGGACACTTTTTAGAAAATACGAAACCCAAAAAAGTACCGAAATGCCCCCAAATAACCCCAAACGACCCACCCGGTCTGGTTTAAACTGAAAATGAACATATGTCGAAATAGGTATCGATTCGAAGGTCACGACCCTCAACATCGCATCGACACGTCCAATAAGAGATAAGGACACCTTTTAGAAAATCCCAAGCCCAAAAAAGTACCGGAATACCCCCAATTAACCCTAAACGACCCACCCAGTCTAGTTTAAACCAAAAAATGTACATATGCGAAACAGGTATCGATTAGAAGGTCACGACCCTCAACATCGCATCCACACATCTAATACCAGATAAGGACACTTTTTAGAAAATCTAAAGCCCAGAAAAGTATCGAAATGCCCTTCAGTAATCCCAAACGATCCACCCGGTCTGGTTTAAACCAAAAATGAACATATGTGAAATAGGTATCGATTAGAAGGTCACGCCCCTCAACATCGCATCCACACGTCTAGTAAGGGATAAGGACACTTTTTTGAAAATCCCAAGCCCAAAAAAGTATAGAAAGGCCCCCAAAAAACTCCAAACGTCCCGTCTAGCCTGGTTTAAACTAAAAATAAACAAATGTGGAATAGGTATCGATTTGAAGCCCAGAACCCTCAACATCGCATCCACACGTCTAATAAGAGATAAGGAAAATTTTTAGAAAATACCAAACCCAAAAAAGTACAGAAATGCCCCCAAATGACCCCAAAGGACCCACCCGGTCTGGTTTAAACCGAAAATGAACATATGTCGAAATATGTATCGATTCGAAGGTCATGACCCTCAACATCGCATTTACACGTCTAATAAGAGATAATGACACTAAAATTCTAAGCCCAAAAAAATACCGAAATGCCCCCAAATAACCCCAAACAACCCACCCTGTCTGGTTTAAACCAAAAAATGAACACATGCGAAATAGGTATCGATTAGAAGGTCACGACCCTCAGCATCGTATTCACACGCCTAATAAAAGAAAAGGACACTTTTAAGAAAACCCCAAGCCCAAAAAAGTACAGAAATGCCCCCAAATAACACTAAACGACCCACCAAGTCCGGTTTAAACCGAAAATGAACATATTCAGAACAGGTATTGATTCGAAGGTCACAACCCTCAACATCGTATCCACACATCTAACAAGAGATAAGGACACTTTTTAGAAAATCCAAAGCCCAGAAAAGTACTAAAATGCCCCAAAATAACCCCAAACAATCCACCCGGTCTGGTTTAAACCAAAAATGAACATATCGCGAAATAGGTATCGATTCGAAGGTCACGACCCTCAACATTGCATCAACACCTCCAAAAAGGGATAAGGACACTTTTTTGAAAATCCCAAGCCCAAAAAAGTACCGAAATGCCCCCAAATAACCCCAAACGACCCACCCGATCTAGTATAAACCGAATAATAAACATATGCGAAATAGGTATCGATTCGAAGGTCACGACCCTCAACATCGCATACACACGTCTAATGATAAGGACACTTTTTAGAAAATTCGAAGAAAAAAAAAGTATCGAAATGCCCCCAAATAACCCCAAACGACCCACCCTGTCTGGTTTAAACCGAAAGATGAACACTTGCGAAATAGGTCTAGATTAGAAGGTCACGACCCTCAACATCGCTTCCACACGTCTAATAAGTAATAAGGACATTTTTTAGAAAATCCCAAGCCCCAAAAATTATAGAAAGGCCCCCAAATAACACCAAACGACCCAACCGGTCTGGTTTAAACCGAAAATGAAAATATGCGGAACAGGTATTGATTCGAAGGTCACGACCCTCAACATCTCATCCACACATATTATAAGAGATAAGGACACTTTTTAGAAAATACCAAACCCAAAAACAGTACAGAAATGCCCCCAAATAACCCAAACGACCCACCCAATCCGGTTTAAACCGAAAATGAACATATGCGGAATAGGTATTGATTCAAAGGGCACAACCCTCAATATCGTATCCACACATCTAATAAGACATAAGGACACTTTTTTAGAAAATACCAAACCCAAAAAGTCAAATGCCCCAAATAACCCCAAACTAATCAAAAGAGATAATAGGACACTTTTAATAAAATGCGAAGAAAAAAAAGTACCGAAATGCCCCCAAATAACCCCAAACGACCCACCTTGCCTGGTTTAAACCGAAAGATGAACACATGCGAAATAGGTATCGATTAGAAGGTCACGACCCTCAACATCGCAATTACACGTCTAATAAGAGATAAGGACATTTTTTAGAAAATCCCAAGCCCCAAAAATTATAGAAAGGCCCCCAAATAACACCAAACGACCCAACCGGTCTGGTTTAAACCGAAAATGAACATATGCGGAACAGGTATTGATTCGAAGGTCACGACCCTCAACATCTCATCCACACATATTATAAGAGATAAGGACACTTTTTAGAAAATACCAAACCCAAAAAAGTCCGGAAATGCCCCCGAATAACATCAAACGACCCACCCAATCCGGTTTAAACCGAAAATGAACATATGCGGAACAGGTATTGATTCGAAGGTCACAACCCTCAACATCGCATCCACACATCTAATAAGAGATAAGGACACTTTTTAGAAAATACGAAACCCAAAAAAGTACCGAAATGCCCCCAAATAACCCCAAACGACCCACCCGGTCTGGTTTAAACTGAAAATGAACATATGTCGAAATAGGTATCGATTCGAAGGTCACGACCCTCAACATCGCATCCACACGTCCAATAAGAGATAAGGACACCTTTTAGAAAATCCCAAGCCCAAAAAAGTACCGGAATACCCCCAATTAACCCTAAACGACCCACCCAGTCTAGTTTAAACCAAAAAATGTACATATGCGAAACAGGTATCGATTAGAAGGTCACGACCCTCAACATCGTATCCACACATCTAATACCAGATAAGGACACTTTTTAGAAAATCCAAAGCCCAGAAAAGTATCGAAATGCCCTTCAATAATCCCAAACGACCCACCCGGTCTGGTTTAAACAAAAAATGAACATATGTGAAATAGGTATCGATTAGAAGGTCACGCCCCTCAACATCGCATCCACACGTCTAGTAAGGGATAAGGACACTTTTTTGAAAATCCCAAGCCCAAAAAAGTATAGAAAGGCCCCCAAAAAACTCCAAACGTCCCGTCTAGCCTGGTTTAAACTGAAAATAAACAAATGTGGAATACGTATCGATTTGAAGCCCAGAACCCTCAACATCGCATCCACACATCTAATAAGAGATAAGGAAAATTTTTAGAAAATACCGAACCCAAAAAAGTACAGAAATGCCCCCAAATGACCCCAAAGGACCCACCCGGTCTGGTTTAAACCGAAAATGAACATATGTCGAAATATGTATCGATTCGAAGGTCATGACCCTCAACATCGCATTTACACGTCTAATAAGAGATAATGACACTAAAATTCTAAGCCCAAAAAAATACCGAAATGCCCCCAAATAACCCCAAACAACCCACCCTGTCTGGTTTAAACCAAAAAATGAACACATGCGAAATAGGTATCGATTAGAAGGTCACGACCCTCAGCATCGTATTCACACGCCTAATAAAAGATAAGGACACTTTTAAGAAAACCCCAAGCCCAAAAAAGTACAGAAATGCCCCCAAATAACACTAAACGACCCACCAAGTCCGGTTTAAACCGAAAATGAACATATGCGGAACAGGTATTGATTCGAAGGTCACAACCCTCAACATCGCATCCACACATCTAATAAGAGATAAGGACACTTTTTAGAAAATCCAAAGCCCAGAAAAGTGCTGAAATGCCCCAAAATAACCCCAAACAATCCACCTGGTCTGGTTTAAACCAAAAATGAACATATCGCGAAATAGGTATCGATTCGAAGGTCACGACCCTCAACATTGCATCCACACCTCCAATAAGAGATAAGGACACTTTTTTGAAAATCCCAAGCCCAAAAAAGTACCGAAATGCCCCCAAATAACCCCAAACGACCCACCCGATCTGGTATAAACCGAAAAATGAACATATGCGAAATAGGTATCGATTCGAAGGTCACGACCCTCAACATCGCATACACACGTCTAATAAGAGATAAGGACACTTTTTAGAAAATCCCAAGCCCAAAAAAGTACCGAAATGCCCCCAAATAACCCCAAACGACCCACCCGGTCTGGTTTAAACCGAAAATGAACATATGCCGAAATAGGTATCGATTCGAAGGTCACGACCCTCAACATCGCATCCACACATCTAATAAGAGATAAGGACATTTTATAGAAAATCCCAAGCCCAAAAAATTATAGAAATGCCCCCAAATAACACCAAACGACCCACCCAGTCCGGTTTAAACCAAAAATGAACATATGCGGAATAGGTATTGATTCGAAGGTCACGACCCTCAACATCGCATCCACACATCTAATAAGAGATAAGGACACTTTTTAGAAAATACCAAACCCAAAAAAGTACAGAAATGCCCCCAAATAACCCCAAACGACCCACCCAGTCCGGTTTAAACCGAAAAATGAACATATGCGAAATAGGTATTGATTCGAAGGTCACGACCCTCAACATCGCATCCACACATCTAATAAGAGATAAGGACACTTTTTAGAAAATCCCAAGCCCAAAAAAGTACCGAAATGCCCCCAAATAACCCCAAACGACCCACCCGGTCTAGTTTAAACCGAAAAATGAACATATGCGAAATAGGTATCGATTAGAAGGTCACGACCCTCAACATCGCATCCACACGTCTAATAAGAGATAAGGACACTTTTTAGAAAATCCAAAAAAAAGTACCGAAATGCCCCCAAATAACCCCAAACGACCCACCCCATGTAGGTTTAAACCGAAAGATGAACATATGCGAAATAGGTATTGATTAGAAGGTCACGACCCTCAACATCGCATCCACACGTCTAATAAGAGATAAGGACATTTTTTAGAAAATCCAAGCCCCAAAAATTATAGAAATGCCCCCAAATAACACCAAACGACCCAACCGGTCTGGTTTAAACCGAAAATGAACATATGCGAAATAGGTATCGATTCGAAGGTCACGACCCTCAACATCGCATCCACACATCTTATAAGAGATAAGGACACTTTTTAGAAAATACCAAACCCAAAAAAGTACAGAAATGCCCCCAAATAACCCCAAACGACCCACCCGGTCTGGTTTAAACCGAAAAATGAACATATGCGAAATAGGTATCGATTCGAAGGTCACGACCCTCAACATCGCATCCACACGTCTAATAAGAGATAAGGACACTTTTAAGAAAATCCCAAGCCCAAAAAAGTACCGAAATGCCCCCCAAATAACCCCAAACGACCCCCCCGGTCTGGTTTAAACAAAAAATGAACATATGCGAAATAGGTATCGATTCGAAGGTCACGACCCTCAACATCGCATCCACACGTCTAATAAGAGATAAGGACATTTTTTAGAAAATCCCAAGCCCCAAAAAATTATAGAAAGGCCCCCAAATAACACCAAACGACCCAACCGGTCTGGTTTAAACCGAAAATGAACATATGCGGAACAGGTATTGATTCGAAGGTCACGACCCTCAACATCTCATCCACACATATTATAAGAGATAAGGACACTTTTTAGAAAATACCAAACCCAAAAAGTACGAAATGCCCCCAAATAACACCAAACGACCCACCCAATCCGGTTTAAACCAAAAATGAACATATGTCGAAATAGGTATTGATTCGAAGGTCACAACCCTCAACATCGCATCCACACATCTAATAAGAGATAAGGACACTTTTTAGAAAATACGAAACCCAAAAAAGTACCGAAATGCCCCCAAATAACCCCAAACGACCCACCCGATCTGGTTTAAACCGAAAATGAACATATGTCGAAATAGGTATCGATTCGAAGGTCACGACCCTCAACATCGCATCCACACGTCCAATAAGAGATAAGGACACCTTTTAGAAAATCCCAAGCCCAAAAAAGTACCGAAATGCCCCCAAATAACCCCAAACGACCCACCCAGTCTAGTTTAAACCAAAAAATGAACATATGCGAAATAGGTATCGATTAGAAGGTCACGACCCTCAACATCGCATCCACACATCTAATAAGAGATAAGGACACTTTTTAGAAAATCCAAAGCCCAGAAAAGTATCGAAATGCCCTTCAATAATCCCAAACGACCCACCCGGTCTGGTTTAAACAAAAATGAACATATGTGAAATAGGTATCGATTAGAAGGTCACGCCCTCAACATCGCATCCACACGTCTAGTAAGGGATAAGGACTTTTTGAAAATCCCAAGCCCAAAAAAGTATAGAAAGGCCCCAAAAAACTCCAAACGCCCGTCTAGCCTGGTTTAAACCGAAAATAAACAAATGTGGAATAGGTATCGATTCGAAGCCCAGAACCCTAAACATCGCATCCACACATCTAATAAGAGATAAGGAACTTTTTAGAAAAAACCAAACCCAAAAAAGTACAGAAATGCCCCTAAATAACCCCAAACAACCAATCCGGTCTGGTTTAAACCGAAAAGGAACATATGTCGAAATAAGTATCGATTCGAAGGTCACGACCCTCAACATCGCATTTACACGTCTAATAAGAGATAATGACACTTTTAGAAAATTCTAAGCCCAAAAAAATACCGAAATGCCCCCAAATAACCCCAAACAACCCACCCTGTCTGGTTTAAACCAAAAAATGAACACATGCGAAATAGGTATCGATTAGAAGGTCACGACCCTCAACATCGCATCCACACGTCTAATAAGAGATAAGGACACTTTTTAGAAAATCCCAAGCCCAAAAAAGTACAGAAATGCCCCCAAGTAACACTAAACGACCCACCAAGTCCGGTTTAAACCAAAAATGAACATATGCGGAAGGTATTGATTCGAAGGTCACAACCCTCAACATCGTATCCACACATCTAACAAGAGATAAGGACATTTTTAGAAAATCCAAAGCCCGAAAAGTGCTGAAATGCCCCAAAATAACCCCAAACAATCCACCCGTCTGGTTTAAACCAAAATGAACATATCGCGAAATAGGTATCGATTAGAAGGTCACGACCCTCAACATCGCATCTACACCTCCAATAAGAGATAAGGACACTTTTTTGAAAATCCCAAGCCCAAAAATGTACCGAAATGCCCCCAAATAACCCCAAACGACCCACCCGATCTAGTATAAACCGAATAATAAACATATGCGAAATAGGTATCGATTCGAAGGTCACGACCCTCAACATCGCATACACACGTCTAATAAAGATAAGGACATTTTTAGAAAATCCAAGCCCCAAAAATTATAGAAAGGCCCCCAAATAACACCAAACGACCCAACCAGGTCCGGTTTAAACCGAAAATGAAAATATGCGGAACAGGTATTGATTCGAAGGTCACGACCCTCAACATCGCATCCACACATCTAATAAGAGATAAGGACACTTTTTAGAAAATACCAAACCCAAAAAAAGTACAAAAATGCCCCCAAATAACCCCAAACGACCCACCCGGTCCTGGTTTAAACCGAAAATGAACATATCGCCGAAATAGGTATCGATTCGAAGGTCACGACCCTCAACATCGCATCCACACGTCTAATAAGAGATAAGGACACTTTTTTGAAAATCCCAAGCCCAAAAAAGTACCGAAATGCCCCCAAATAACCCCAAACGACCCACCCGATCTGGTATAAACCGAAAAATGAACATATGCGAAATAGGTATCGATTCGAAGGTCACGACCCTCAACATCGCATACACACGTCTAATAAGAGATAAGGACACTTTTAAGAAAATTCGAAGCAAAAAAAAGTACCGAAATGCCCCCAAATAACCCCAAACGACCCACCCTGTCTGGTTTAAACCGAAAGATGAACACATGCGAAATAGGTATCGATTAGAAGGTCACGACCCTCAGCATCGCATCCACACGTCTAATAAGAGATAAGGACATTTTTTAGAAAATCCCAAGCCCCAAAAATTATAGAAAGGCCCCCAAATAACACCAAACGACCCAACCGGTCTGGTTTAAACCGAAAATGAACATATGCGGAACAGGTATTGATTCGAAGGTCACGACCCTCAACATCTCATCCACACATATTATAAGAGATAAGGACACTTTTTAGAAAATACCAAACCCAAAAAAGTACAAAAATGCCCCCAAATAACATCAAACGACCCACCCAATCCGGTTTAAACCGAAAATGAACATATGCGGAACAGGTATTGATTCGAAGGGCACAACCCTCAACATCGTATCCACACATCTAATAAGAGATAAGGACACTTTTTAGAAAATACGAAACCCAAAAAAGTTCCGAAATGCCCCCAAATAACCCCAAACGACCCACCTGGTCTGGTTTAAACTAAAAATGAACATATGTCGAAATAGGTATCGATTCGAAGGTCACGACCCTCAACATCGCATCCACACGTCCAATAAGAGATAAGGACACCCTTTAGAAAATCCCAAGCCCAAAAAAGTACCGGAATACCCCCAATTAACCCTAAACGACCCACCCAGTCTAGTTTAAACCAAAAAATGTACATATGCGAAACAGGTATCGATTAGAAGGTCACGACCCTCAACATCGCATCCACACATCTAATAACAGATAAGGACACTTTTTAGAAAATCAAAAGCCCAGAAAAGTATCGAAATGCCCTTAAATAATCCCAAACGACCCACCCGGTCTGGTTTAAACCAAAAATGAACATATGTGAAATAGGTATCGATTAGAAGGTCACGCCCCTCAACATCGCATCCACACGTCTAGTAAGCTATAAGGACACTTTTTTGAAAATCCCAAGCCCAAAAAAGTATAGAAAGGCCCCCAAAAAACTCCAAACGTCCCGTCTAGCCTGGTTTAAACTGAAAATAAACAAATGTGGAATAGGTATCGATTCGAAGCCCAGAACCCTCAACATCGCATCCACACGTCTAATAAGAGATAAGGAAAATTTTTAGAAAATACCAAACCCAAAAAAGTACAGAAATGCCACCAAAGGACCCCAAAGGACCCACCCGGTCTGGTTTAAACCGAAAATGAACATATGTCGAAATATGTATCGATTCGAAGGTCATGACCCTCAACATCGCATTTACACGTCTAATAAGAGATAATGACACTAAAATTCTAAGCCCAAAAAAATACCGAAATGCCCCCAAATAACCCCAAACAACCCACCCTGTCTGGTTTAAACCAAAAAATGAACACATGCGAAATAGGTATCGATTAGAAGGTCACGACCCTCAGCATCGTATTCACACGCCTAATAAAAGATAAGGACACTTTTAAGAAAACCCCAAGCCCAAAAAAGTACAGAAATGCGCCCAAATAACACTAAAAGACCCACCAAGTCCGGTTTAAACCGAAAATGAACATATGCGGAACAGGTATTGATTCGAAGGTCACAACCCTCAACATCGCATCCACACATCTAATAAGAGATAAGGACACTTTTTAGAAAATCCAAAGCCCAGAAAAGTACTAAAATGCCCCAAAATAACCCCAAACAATCCACCCGGTCTGGTTTAAACCGAAAATGAACATATCGCGAAATAGGTATCGATTCGAAGGTCACGACCCTCAACATTGCATCCACACCTCCAATAAGAGATAAGGACACTTTTTTGAAAATCCCAAGCCCAAAAAAGTACCAAAATGCCCCCAAATAACCCCAAACGACCCACCCGATCTGGTATAAACCGAAAAATGAACATATGCGAAATAGGTATCGATTCGAAGGTCACGACCCTCAACATCGCATACACACGTCTAATAAGAGATAAGGACACTTTTAAGAAAATTCGAAGCAAAAAAAAGTACCGAAATGCCCCCAAATAACCCCAAACGACCCACCCTGTCTGGTTTAAACCGAAAGATGAACACATGCGAAATAGGTATCGATTAGAAGGTCACGACCCTCAACATCGCATCCACACGTCTAATAAGAGATAAGGACATTTTTTAGAAAATCCCAAGCCCCAAAAATTATAGAAAGGCCCCCAAATAACACCAAACGACCCAATAGATAAAGAAAATGAACATAAAAAAATAATATCAAGGTCACGACCCTCAACATCTCATCCACACATATTATAAGAGATAAGGACACTTTTAGAAAATACCAAACCCCGAAATGCAATAACAAAATGACCCACATCGTTTAAACCGAAAATGAGGAACAGGTATTGATTCGAAGGTCACAACCCTCAACATCGCATCCACACATCTAATAAGAGATAAGGACACTTTTTAGAAAATACGAAAACCAAAAAAGTACCGAAATGCCCCCAAATAACCCCAAACGACCCACCCGGTCTGGTTTAAACCGAAAATGAACATATGTCGAAATAGGTATCGATTCGAAGGTCACGACCCTCAACATCGCATCCACACATCCAATAAGAGATAAGGACACCTTTTAGAAAATCCCAAGCCCAAAAAAGTACGGAATACCCCAATTAACCCTAAACGACCCACCCAGTCTAGTTTAAATCAAAAAATGTACATATGCGAAATAGTATCGATTAGAAGGTCACGACCCTCAACATCGCATCCACACATCTAATAACAGATAAGGACACTTTTTAGAAAATCCCAAGCCCAAAAAAGTATCGAAATGCCCCCAAATAACCCCAAACGACCCACCCGGTCTGGTTTAAACCAAAAATGAACATATGTGAAATAGGTATCGATTAGAAGGTCACGCCCCTCAACATCGCATCCACACGTCTAGTAAGGGATAAGGACACTTTTTTGAAAATACCAAGCCCAAAAAAAGTATAGAAAGGCCCCAAAAACTCCAAACGTCCCGTCTAGCCTGGTTTAAACGAAAATAAACAAATGTGGAATAGGTATCGATTTGAAGCCCAGAACCCTCAACATCTCATCCACACATCTAATAAGAGATAAGGAAAATTTTTAGAAAATACCGAACCCAAAAAAGTACAGAAATGCCCCCAAATGACCCCAAAGGACCCACCCGGCCTGGTTTAAACCGAAAATGAACATATGTCGAAATATGTATCGATTCGAAGGTCATGACCCTCAACATCGCATTTACACGTCTAATAAGAGATAATGACACTAAAATTCTAAGCCCAAAAAAATACCGAAATGCCCCCAAATAACCCCAAACAACCCACCCTGTCTGGTTTAAACCAAAAAATGAACACATGCGAAATAGGTATCGATTAGAAGGTCATGACCCTCAAGCATCGTATTCACACGCCTAATAAAAGATAAGGACACTTTTTAGAAAATCCCAAGCCCAAAAAAGTACAGAAATGCCCCCAAATAACACTAAACGACCCACCAAGTCCGGTTTAAACCAAAAATGAACATATGCGGAACAGGTATTGATTCGAAGGTCACAACCCTCAACATCGCATCCACACATCTAATAAGAGATAAGGACACTTTTTAGAAAATCCAAAGCCGTAAAAGTACTAAAATGCCCCAAAATAACCCCAAACAATCCACAGTGTCCGGTTTAAACCAAAAATGAACATATGTCGAAATAGGTATCGATTCGAAGGTCACGACCCTCAACATTGCATCCACACCTCTAATAAGAGATAAGGACACTTTTTAGAAAATCCCAAGCCCAAAAAAGTACCGAAATGCCCCCAAATAACCCCAAACGACCCACCCGGTCTGGTTTAAACCGAAAAATGAACATATGCGAAATAGGTATCGATTCGAAGGTCACGACCCTCAACATCGCATCCACACGTGATAAGGACATTTTTTAGAAAATCCCAAGCCCAAAAAAGTACAGAAATGCCCCCAAATAACCCCAAACGACCCACCCGGTCTGGTTTAAACCGAAAATGAACATATGCGGAACAGGTATTGATTCGAAGGTCACGACCCTCAACATCGCATCCACACATCTAATAAGAGATAAGGACACTTTTTAGAAAATACCAAACCCAAAAAAGTACAGAAATGCCCCCAAATAACCCCAAACGACCCACCCAGTCTGGTTTAAACCGAAAATGAACATATGCGGAATAGGTATTGATTCGAAGGTCACGACCCTCAACATCGCATCCACACATCTAATAAGAGATAAGGACACTTTTTAGAAAATCCCAAGCCCAAAAAAGTACCGAAATGCCCCCAAATAACCCCAAACGACCCACCCGATCTGGTATAAACCGAAAAATGAACATATGCGAAATAGGAATCGATTCGAAGGGCACGACCCTCAACATCGCAAACACACGTCTAATAAGAGATAAGGACACTTTTAATAAAATGCGAAGCAAAAAAAGTACCGAAATGCCCCCAAATAACCCCAAACGACCCACCCTGTCTGGTTTAAACCGAAAGATGAACACATGCGAAATAGGTATCGATTAGAAGGTCACGACCCTCAGCATCGCATCCACACGTCTAATAAGAGATAAGGACATTTTTTAGAAAATCCCAAGCCCCAAAAAATTATAGAAAGGCCCCCAAATAACACCAAACGACCCAACCGTTCTGGTTTAAATCGAAAATGAACATATGCGGACAGGTATTGATTCGAAGGTCACGACCCTCAACATCTCATCCACACATATTATAAGAGATAAGGACACTTTTTAGAAAATACCAAACCCAAAAAAGTACAGAAATGCCCCCAAATAACATCAAACGACCCACCCAATCCGGTTTAAACCGAAAATGAACATATGCGGAACAGGTATTGATTCGAAGGTCACAACCCTCAACATCGCATCCACACATCTAATAAGAGATAAGGACACTTTTTAGAAAATACCAAACCCAAAAAAGTACCGAAATGCCCCCAAATAACCCCAAACGACCCACCCGGTCTGGTTTAAACTAAAAATGAACATATGTCAAAATAGGTATCGATTCGAAGGTCACGACCCTCAACATCGCATCCACACGTCCAATAAGAGATAAGGACACCTTTTAGAAAATCCCAAGCCCAAAAAAGTACCGGAATACCCCCAATTACCCCTAAACGACCCACCCAGTCTAGTTTAAACCAAAAAATGTACATATGCGAAACAGGTATCGATTAGAAGGTCACGACCCTCAACATCGAATCCACACATCTAATAACAGATAAGGACACTTTTTAGAAAATCCAAAGCCCAGAAAAGTATCGAAATGCCCTTAAACAATCCCAAACGACCCACCCGGTCTGGTTTAAACCAAAAATGAACATATGTGAAATAGGTATCGATTAGAAGGTCACGCCCCTCAACATCACATCCACACGTCTAGTAAGGGATAAGGACACTTTTTTGAAAATACCAAGCCCAAAAAAGTATAGAAAGGCCCCCAAAAACTCCAAATGTCCCGTCTAGCCTGGTTTAAACGAAAATAAACAAATGTGGAATTGGTATCGATTGAAGCCCGAACCCTCAACATCGCATCCACACGTCTAATAAGAGATAAGGAAAATTTTTAGAAAATACCAAACCCAAAAAAGTACAGAAATGCCCCCGAATGACCCCAAAGGACCCACCCGGTCTGGTTTAAACCGAAAATGAACATATGTCAAAATATGTATCAATTCGAAGGTCATGACCCTCAACATCGCATTTACACGTCTAATAAGAGATAATGACACTAAAATTCTAAGCCTAAAAAAATACCAAAATGCCCCAAAATAACCCCAAACAACCCACCCTGTCTGGTTTAAACCAAATATTGAACACATGCGAAATCGGTATCGATTAGAAGGTCACGACCCTCAGCATCGTATTCACACGCCTAATAAAAGATAAGGACACTTTTAAGAAAACCCCAAGCCCAAAAAAGTACAGAAATGCGCCCAGATAACACTAAAAGACCCACGAAGCCCAGTTTAAACCGAAAATGAACATATGCGGAACAGGTATTGATTCGAAGGTCACAACCCTCAACATCGCATCCACACATCTAATAAGAGATAAGGACACTTTTTAGAAAATCCAAAGCCCAGAAAAGTACTAAAATGCCCCAAAATAACCCCAAACAATCCACCCGGTCTGGTTTAAACCGAAAATGAACATATCGCGAAATAGGTATCGATTCGAAGGTCACGACCCTCAACATTGCATCCACACCTCCAATAAGAGATAAGGACACTTTTTTGAAAATCCCAAGCCCAAAAAAGTACCAAAATGCCCCCAAATAACCCCAAACGACCCACCCGATCTGGTATAAACCGAAAAATGAACATATGCGAAATAGGTATCGATTCGAAGGTCACGACCCTCAACATCGCATACACACATCTAATAAGAGATAAGGACACTTTTAAGAAAATTCGAAGCAAAAAAAAGTACCGAAATGCCCCCAAATAACCCCAAACGACCCACCCTGTCTGGTTTAAACCGAAAGATGAACACATGCGAAATAGGTATCGATTAGAAGGTCACGACCCTCAGCATCGCTTCCACACGTCTAATAAGAGATAAGGACATTTTTTAGAAAATCCCAAGCCCCAAAAATTATAGAAAGGCCCCCAAATAACACCAAACGACCCAATAGATCTGGTTTAAACCGAAAATGAACATATGCGGAACAGGTATTGATTCGAAGGTCACGACCCTCAACATCTCATCCACACATATTATAAGAGATAAGGACACTTTTTAGAAAATACCAAACCCAAAAAAGTACAGAAATGCCCCCAAATAACATCAAACGACCCACCCAATCTGGTTTAAACAAAAAATGAACATATGCGGAACAGGTATTGATTCGAAGGTCACAACCCTCAACATCGCTTCCGCACATCTAATAAGAGATGAGGACACTTTTTAGAAAATACAAAACCCAAAAAAATACTGAAATGCCCCCAAATAACACCAAACGATCCACTCGGTCTGGTTTAAACTGAAAATGAACATATGTCAAAATAGGTATCGATTCGAAGGTCACGACCCTCAACATCGCATCCACACGTCCAATAAGAGATAAGGACACCTTTTAGAAAATCCCAAGCCCAAAAAAGTACCGGAATACAGCCAATTAACCCTAAACGACCCACCCGGTCTGGTTTAAACTGAAAATGAACATATGTCAAAATAGGTATCGATTCGAAGGTCACGACCCTCAACATCGCATCCACACATCCAATAAGAGATAAGGACACCTTTTAGAAAATCCCAAGCCCAAAAAAGTACCGGAATACCCCCAATTAACCCTAAACGACCCACCCAGTCTAGTTTAAACCAAAAAATGTACATATGCGAAACAGGTATCGATTAGAAGGTCACGACCCTCAACATCGCATCCACACATCTAATAACAGATAAGGACACTTTTTAGAAAATCCAAAGCCCAGAAAAGTATCGAAATGCCCTTAAATAATCCCAAACGACCCACCCGGTCTGGTTTAAACCAAAAATGAACATATGTGAAATAGGTATCGATTAGAAGGTCACGCCCCTCAACATCGCATCCACACGTCTAGTAAGGGATAAGGACACTTTTTTGAAAATCCCAAGCCCAAAAAAGTATAGAAAGGCCCCCAAAAAACTCCAAACGTCCCGTCTAGCCTGGTTTAAACTGAAAATAAACAAATGTGGAATAGGTATCGATTCGAAGCCCAGAACCCTCAACATCGCATCCACACGTCTAATAAGAGATAAGGAAAATTTTTAGAAAATACCAAACCCAAAAAAGTACAGAAATGCCCCGAATGACCCCAAAGGACCCACCGTCTGTTTTAAACCGAAAATGAACATATGTCGAAATATGTATCGATTCGAAGGTCATGACCCTCAACATCGCATTTACACGTCTAATAAGAGATAATGACACTAAAATTCTAAGCCCAAAAAATACCGAAATGCCCCCAAATAACCCCAAACAACCCACCCTGTCTGGTTTAAACCAAAAAATGAACACATGCGAAATAGGTATCGATTAGAAGGTCATGACCCTCAGCATCGTATTCACACGCCTAATAGAAGATAAGGACACTTTTAAGAAAACCCCAAGCCAAAAAAAGTACAGAAATGCCCCCAAATAACACTAAATGACCCACCAAGTCCGGTTTAAACCGAAAATGAACATATGCGGAACAGGTATTGATTCGAAGGTCACAACCCTCAACATCGCATCCACACATCTAATAAGAGATAAGGACACTTTTTAGAAAATACCAAACCCAAAAAAGTACAAAAATGCCCCCAAATAACCCCAAACTACCCACCCAGTCCGGTTTAAACCAAAAATGAACATATGTCAAAATAGGTATTGATTCGAAGGTCACAACCCTCAACATTGCATCCACACCTCTAATAAGAGATAAGGACACTTTTTTGAAAATCCCAAGCCCAAAAAAGTACGAAAATGCCCCCAAATAACCCCAAATGACCCACCCGATCTGGTATAAACCGAAAAATGAACATATGCGAAATAGGTATCGATTCGAAGGTCACGACCCTCAACATCGCATACACACGTCTAATAAGAGATAAGGACACTTTTAAGAAAATTCGAAGCAAAAAAAAGTACCGAAATGCCCCCAAATAACCCCAAACGACCCACCCTGTCTGGTTTAAACCGAAAGATGAACACATGCGAAATAGGTATCGATTAGAAGGTCACGACCCTCAGCATCGCATCCACACGTCTAATAAGAGATAAGGACATTTTTTAGAAAATCCCAAGCCCCAAAAATTATAGAAAGGCCCCCAAATAACACCAAACGACCCAACCGGTCTGGTTTAAATCGAAAATGAACATATGCGGAACAGGTATTGATTCGAAGGTCACGACCCTCAACATCTCATCCACACATATTATAAGAGATAAGGACACTTTTTAGAAAATACCAAACCCAAAAAAGTACAGAAATGCCCCCAAATAACATCAAACGACCCACCCAATCCGGTTTAAACCGAAAATGAACATATGCGGAACAGGTATTGATTCGAAGGTCACAACCCTCAACATCGCATCCACACATCTAATAAGAGATAAGGACACTTTTTAGAAAATACCAAACCCAAAAAAGTACCGAAATGCCCCCAAATAACCCCAAACGACCCACCCGGTCTGGTTTAAACTAAAAATGAACATATGTCGAAATAGGTATCGATTCGAAGGTCACGACCCTCAACATCGCATCCACACGTCCAATAAGAGATAAGGACACCTTTTAGAAAATCCCAAGCCCAAAAAAGTACCGGAATACCCCCAATTAACCCTAAACGACCCACCCAGTCTAGTTTAAACCAAAAAATGTACATATGCGAAACAGGTATCGATTAGAAGGTCACGACCCTCAACATCGCATCCACACATCTAATAACAGATAAGGACACTTTTTAGAAAATCCAAAGCCCAGAAAAGTATCGAAATGCCCTTAAATAATCCCAAACGACCCACCCGGTCTGGTTTAAACCAAAAATGAACATATGTGAAATAGGTATCAATTAGAAGGTCACGCCCCTCAACATCGCATCCACACATCTAGTAAGGGATAAGGACACTTTTTTGAAAATCCCAAGCCCAAAATTGTATAGAAAGGCCCCCAAAAAACTCCAAACATCTTGTCTAGCCTGGTTTAAACTGAAAATAAACAAATGTGGAATAGGTATCGATTTGAAGCCCAGAACCCTCAACATCGCATCCACTCGTCTAATAAGAGATAAGGAAAAATTTTAGAAAATACCAAACCCAAAAAAGTACAGAAATGCCCCCAACTGACCCCAAAGGATCCACCCAGTCGGGTTTAAACCGAAAATGAACATATGTCAAAATATGTATCGATTCGAAGGTCATGACCCTCAACATCGCATTTACACGTCTAATAAGAGATAATGACATTAAAATTCTAAGCCCAAAAAAATACCGAAATGCCCCTAAATTACCCCAAACAACCCACCCTGTCTAGTTTAAACCAAAAAATGAACACATGCGAAATAGGTATCGATTAGAAGGTCACGACCCTCAGCATCGTATTCACACGCCTAATAAAAGATAAGGACACTTTTAAGAAAACCCCAAGCCCAAAAAAGTACAGAAATGCCCCCAAATAACACTAAACGACCCACTAAGTCCGGTTTAAACCAAAAATGAACATATGCGGAACAGGTATTGATTCGAAGGTCACAACCCTCAACATCGCATCCACACATCTAATAAGAGATAAGGACACTTTTTAGAATATCCAAAGCCCAGAAAAGTACTAAAATGCCCCAAAATAACCCCAAACAATCCACTCGGTCTGGTTTAAACCGAAAATGAACATATCGCGAAATAGGTTTCGATTAGAAGGTCACAACCCTCAACATTGCATCCACACCTCCAATAAGAGATAAGGACACTTTTTTAAAAATCCCAAGCCCAAAAAAGTACCGAAATGCCCCCAAATAACCCCAAACGACCCACCCGATCTGGTATAAACCGAAAAATGAACATATACGAAATAGGTATCGATTCGAAGGTCACGACCCTCAACATCGCATACACACGTCTAATAAGAGATAACGACACTTTTAAAAAAATTCGAAGCAATAAAAAGTACCGAAATGCCCCAAAATAACCCCAAACGACCCACCCTGTCTGGTTTAAACCGAAAGATGAACACATGCGAAATAGGTATCGATTAGAAGGTCATGACCCTCAACATCGCATTTACACGTCTAATAAGAGATAATGACACTAAAATTCTAAGCCCAAAAAAATACCGAAATGCCCCCAAATAACCCCAAACAATCCACCCTGTCTGGTTTAAACCAAAAAATGAACACATACGAAATAGGTATCGATTAGAAGGTCACGACCCTCAGCATTGTATTCACACGCATAATAAAAGATAAGGACACTTTTAAGAAAACCCCAAGCCCAAAAAATTACAGAAATGCCCCCAAATAACACTAAACGACCCACCAAGTCCTGTTTAAACCGAAAATGAACATATGCGGAACAGGTATTGATTCGAAGGTCACAACCCTCAACATCGTATCCACACATCTAATAAGAGATAAGGACACTTTATAGAAAATCCAAAGCCCAGAAAAGTACTAAAATGCCCCAAAATAACCCCAAACAATCCACCAGGTCTGGTTTAAATCGAAAATGAACATATGTCGAAATAGGTTTCGATTAGAAGGTCACAACCCTCAACATCGCATCCACACGTCTAATAAGAGATAAGGACAATTCTTAGAAAATCCCAAGCCCAAAAAAGTACGAAAGGCCCCCAAATAACACCAAACGACTCACCCGATCTAGTTTGGACCGAAAATGAACATATGTGGAACAGGTACTGATTCGAAGGTCATGACCCTCAACATAGCAACCACACATCTAATAAGAGATAAGGACACATTTTAGAAAATACCAAACAAAAAAAGAACAGAAATGCCCCCAAATAACACCAAACGACCCACCCAGTCCAGTTTAAACCGAAAATGAACATATGCGGAACAGGTAAGCAAACCCAAAAAAGTACAGAAATACCCCCAAATAACCCCAAACGACCCACCCGGTCTGGTTTAAACCGAAAATAAACATATGGAGAAATAGGTATCGATTCGAAGGTCACGACCCTCAAAATCGCATCCACATGTCTAATAAGAGATAAAGACACTTTTTAGAAAATCCCAAGCCCAAAAATGTATAGAAAGGCCCCCAAATATCTCCAAATGACCTACCTGGTCTTGTATAAATCGAAAATGAACATATGCGGATTAGGTATTGATTCGAAGGTCACGACCCTCAACATCGCATCCACACATCTAATAAGAGATAAGGACACTTTTTAGAAAATACCAAACCTAAAAAAGTACAGAAATGCCCCAAATAAGACCAAACAACCCACCCAGTCCAGTTTAAACAAAAAATGAACATATGTTGAAATAGGTATCGATTCGAAGGTCATGACCCTCAACATCGTATCCACACGTCTAATAAGAGACAAGGACACTTTTTAGAGAATACCAAACCCAAAACAGTACGAAAAGGCCCCCAAATCACTGCAAACGATCCACCCGATCTAGTTTAAATAAAAAATGAACAAATGCGGAACAGGTATTGATTCGAAGGTTACGTCCCTCAACATCGCATTCACACATCTAATAAGAGATAAGGACCCTTTTTAGAAAATACCAAACCCAAAAAAGTATAGGAATGCCCCCAAATAACCCCAAACGACCCACCCGGTCCGGTTTAAACCGAAAATGAACATATGTCAAAATAGGTATCGATTCGATCGTCCTGACCCTCAACATCGCATCCACACGTCTAATAAGAGATAAGGTCACTTTTTAGAGAATCCCATGCCCAAAAAACTACAGAAAGACCCCAAAATGACTTCTAACTACCCACCCGGTCTGGTTTAAATCGAAAATGAACATATGCGGAACAGGAATTGATTCGAAGGTCACGACCCTCAACATCGCATCCACGCGTCTAATAAGAGACAAGGACACTTTTTTGAAAATACCAAACCCTAAAAAGTAAAGAAATGCCCCCAAATAACCCCAAACGACCTACCCGGTCTGGTTTAAATCGAAAATGAACATATGTCGAAATAGGTATCAATTCGAAGATAACGACCCCCTCAACATTGCATCCACACGTCCAATAAAAGATAAGGATACTTTTCAAAAAATCCAAAGACCAAAAAAGTAGAAAAATCTCCCCAAATAACCCCGAACGACGCACCCGGTCTGATTTAAATAAAAAATGTACATATGCCAAAATCGGTATCGATTCGAAGGTTACGACCCTCAACATCGCATCCACACATCTAAGAAGAGACAAGGACACTTTTTAGGAAATACCAAACCCAAAAAAGTACAAACATGCCCCAAAATAACCCCAAACGACCCACCAGGTCTGGTTTAACCCTAAAATGAACATATGTCGAAACAGGTATCGATTCGAAGGTAATGACCCTAAACATTGCATCCACACGTCCAATAAGAGATAAGGACACCTTTCAAAAAATCCTAAGACCTAAAAAGTACAGAAATGTCCCCAAATAACACCGAACGACCCACCCGGTCTGGATTTAACTAAAAATGTACATATGTCGAAATAGGTATCAATTCGAAGGTCACGACCCTCATTATCGCATCCACACGTCTAATAAGATACAAGGACACTTTTTAGAAAATACCCAACCCAAAAAAGTACAGAAATGCCCTTAAATAACCCTCAACGACCCACCCGGTCTGGTTTAAACCGAAAATGAACATACGTCGAAATAGGTATCGATTCGAAGGTAACGACCCTCAACATCGCATCCACACATTTAATATGAGATAAGGACACTTTTTAGAAAATCCAAAGCCCAGAAAAGTACTGAAATGCCCCCAAATAACCCCAAACGACCCACCCGATCTGGTTTAAACCAAAAATGAACATATGGCGAAATAGGTATCGATTCGAAGGTCACGACCCTCAACATCACATCAACACCTCCAATAAGAGATAAGGAGACTTTTTATAAAATCCCAAGCCCAAAAAGTACCGAAATGCCCCCAAATAACCCCAAACGACCCACCGATCTGGTTTAAACCGAAAAATGAACATATGCGGAGCAATTATTGATTCAAAGGTCACAACCCTCAACATCGCATCCACACATCTAATAAGAGATAAGGACACTTTTTAGAATATCCAAAGCCCAGAAAAGTACTAAAATGCCCCAAAATAACCCCAAAAAATCCACTGTCCGGTTTAAACCGAAAATGAACATATCGCTGAAATAGGTTTCGATTAGAAGGTCACAACCCTCAACATTGCATCCACACCTCCAATAAGAGATAAGGACACTTTTTTAAAAATCCCAAGCCCAAAAAAGTACCGAAATGCCCCCAAATAACCCCAAACGACTCCACCGATCCGGTATAAACCGAAAAATGAACATATACGAAATAGGTATCGATTCGAAGGTCACGACCCTCAACATCGCATACACACGTCTAATAAGAGATAACGACACTTTTAAAAAAATTCAAAGCAAAAAAAGTACCGAAATGCCCCAAAATAACTCAAACGACCCACCTTGCCTGCGGTTTAAAACGAAAGATGAACACATGCGAAATAGGTATCGATTAGAAGGTCATGACCCTCAACATCGTATTTACACGTCTAATAAGAGATAATGACACTAAAATTCTAAGCCCAAAAAAATACCGAAATGCCCCCAAATAACCCCAAACAATCCACCTGTCTGGTTTAAACCAAAAAATGAACACATACGAAATAGGTATCGATTAGAAGGTCACGACCCTCAAGCATTGTATTCACACGCATAATAAAAGATAAGGACACTTTTAAGAAAACCCCAAGCCCAAAAATACAGAAATGCCCCCAAATAACACTAAACGACCCACCAAGTCCTGTTTAAACCGAAAATGAACATATGCGAGCAAGTATTGATTGAAGGTCACAACCCTCAACATCGCATCCACACATCTAATAAGAGATAAGGACACTTTATAGAAAATCCAAAGCCCAGAAAAGTACTAAAATGCCCCAAAATAACCCCAAACAATCCACAGTCTGGTTTAAATCGAAAATGAACATATGTCGAAATAGGTTTCGATTAGAAGGTCACAACCCTCAACATCGCATCCACACGTCTAATAAGAGATAAGGACAATTCTTAGAAAATCCCAAGCCCAAAAAAGTACGAAAGCCCCCAAATAACACCAAGCGACTCACCCGATCTAGTTTGGACCGAAAATGAACATATGTGGAGCAGTGCTGATTCGAAGGTCATGACCCTCAACATAGCAACCACACATCTAATAAGAGATAAGGACACATTTTAGAAAATACCAAACAAAAAAAACAGAAATGCCCCAAATAACACCAAGCGACCCACGAGTCTAGTTTAAACCGAAAATGAACATATGCGGAACAGGTAAGCAAACCCAAAAAGTATAGAAATACCCCCAAATAACCCCAAACGACCCACTGGCCTGGTTTAAATCGAAAATAAACATATGGAGAAATAGGTATTGGTTCGAAGGTCACGACCCTCAAAATCGCATCCACATGTCTAATAAGAGATAAAGACACTTTTTAGAAAATCCCAAGCCCAAAAATGTATAGAAAGGCCCCAAATATCTCCAAATGACCTACCTGGTCTTGTATAAATCGAAAATGAACATATGCGGATTAGGTATTGATTCGAAGGTCATGACCCTCAACATCGCATCCACACATCTAATAAGAGATAAGGACACTTTTAGAAAATACCAAACCTAAAAAAGTACTGAAATGCCCCAAATAAGACCAAACAACCCACCGTCAGTTTAAACAAAAAAATGAACATATGTTGAAATAGGTATCGATTCGGAAGGTCATGACCCTCAACATCGTATCCACACGTCTAATAAGAGACAAGGACACTTTTTAGAGAATACCAAACCCAAAATAGTACGAAAAGGCCCCAAATCACGCAAGCGATCCACCGATCTAGTTTAAATAAAAAATGAATAAATGCGGAGCAATGTATTGATTCGAAGGTTACGATCCCTCAACATCGCATTCACACATCTAATAAGAGATAAGGACCCTTTTTAGAAAATACCAAACCCAAAAAAGTATAGGAATGCCCCCAAATAACCCCAAGCGATCCACCCGGTCCGGTTTAAACCAAAAATGAACATATGTCAAAATAGGTATCGATTCGATCGTCCGACCCTCAACATCGCATCCACACATCTACTAAGAGATAAGGTCACTTTTAGAGAATCCCATGCCCAAAAAACTACAGAAAGACCCCAAAATGACTTCTAACTACCCACCCGGTCTGGTTTAAATCGAAAATGAACATATGCGGGCAGGAATTGATTCGAAGGTCACGACCCTCAACATCGCATCCACGCGTCTAATAAGAGACAAGGACACTTTTTTGAAAATACCAAACCCTAAAAAGTAAAGAAATGCCCCCAAATAACTCCAAGCGACCTACCGGTCGGTTTAAATCGAAAATGAACATATGTCGAAATAGGTATCAATTCGAAGATAACGACCCCCTCAACATTGCATCCACAAGTCCAATAAAAGATAAGGATACTTGTCAAAAAATCCAAATACCAAAAAAGTAGAAAAATCTCCCCAAATAACCCCGAGCAGCGCTTTTAGGTCGATTTAAATAAAAAATGTACATATGCCAAAATCGGTATCGATTCGAAGGTTACGACCCTCAACATCGCATTCACACATCTAAGAAGAGACAAGGACACTTTTTAGGAAATACCAAACCCAAAAAGTACAAACATGCCCCAAAATAACCCCAAATGACCCACGGTCCGGTTTAACCCTAAAATGAACATATGTCGAAAGCAGTTATCGATTCGAAGGTAATGACCCTAAACATTGCATCCACACGTCCAATAAGAGATAAGGACACCTTTCAAAAATCCTAAGACCTAAAAAGTACAGAAATGTCCCCAAATAACTTTCTTTTTCTTTTATACACATACATCTTACTTATCGAAAAAAAAAGGTATCGATTCGAAGGTCACGACCCTCAACATCACATCAACACCTCCAATAAGTGATAAGGACACTTTTTATAAAATCCCAAGCCAAAAAAAGTACCGAAATGCCCCCAAATAACCCCAAACGACCCACCTGATCTGGTTTAAATCGAAAAATGAACATATGCGAAATAGGTATCGATTCGAAGGTCACGACCCTCAACATCGCATCCACATGTCTAATAAGAGATAAGGACACTTTTTGGAAAATTCTAAGCCCAAAAAAGTACCGAAATACCCCCAAATATAACCAAACATCCCACCCTATCTGGTTTAAACCGAAAAATGAACACATGCGAAATAGGTATCGATTAGAAGGTCACGACCCTCAGCATCGCATCCACTCGTCTAATAAGAGATAAGGACACTTTTTGGAAAATTCTAAGCCCAAAAAGTACGAAATATCCCCAAATATAACCAAACATCCCACCCTATCGGTTTAAACCGAAAAATGAACACATGCGAAATAGGTATCGATTAGAAGGTCACGACCCTCAAGCATCGTATCCACTCGTCTAACAAGAGATAAGGATATTTTTAGAAAATCCCAAGCCAAAAAAGTGCAGAAAGGCCACCAAATAACACCAAATGACCCACCGTCTGGTTTAAACCGAAAATGAACATATACGAAAGGTATTGATTCGAAGGCCACGACCCTCAACATCTCATCCACACTATTATAAGAGATAAAGACACTTTTTAGAAAATACCAAACCCAAAAAGTAAAGAAATGCCCCCAAATAACATCAAACGACCCACCCAATCTGTTTTAAACAAAAAATGAGCATATGCGGAGCAAGTATTGATTAGAAGGTCACAACCCTCAACATCGCATCCACACATCTAATAAGAGATAAGGACACTTTTTAAAAATACCAAACCTAAAAAATATAGAAAGGCCCCCAAATAACAACAAATGACCCACCCGGTCTGTTTTAAATCAAAAATGAACATATGGAGAAATAGGTATCGATTAAAAGGTTACGACCCTCAACATCGCATCCACACATCTGGTACGAGATAAGGACATTTTTTAGAAAATCCCAGGCCCAGAAAAGTATAAAATGCCCCCAAATAACCCCAAACGACCCACCTGGTCTGGTTTAAACCGAAAATGAACATATGTGAAATAGGTATCGATTAGAAGGTCACGACCCTCAACATTGCATCCACACGTCTAATAAGAGATAAGGACAATTTTTAGAAAATACCAAACCCAAAAAAGTGCAGAAATGCCCCCAAAGGACCCCAAATGACCCACCCAGTCTGGTTTAAACCGAAAATGAACATATGTCGAAATAGGTATCGATTCGAAGGTCACGACCCTCAACATCGCATCCACACCTCTAATAAGAGATAAGGACACTTTTTAGAAAAGTCTAAGCCCAAAAAAGTACCGAAATGCCCCCAAATAACCTCAAACAACCCACCCTGTCTGGTTTAAACCGAAAAATGAACACATGCAAAATAGGTATCGATTAGAAGGTCACGATCGTCAGCATCGCATTCACATGCCTAATAAGAGATAAGGACACTTTTAAGAAAACCCCAAGCCCAAAAAAGTATAGAAAGGCCCCCAAATAACAACAAATGACCCACCCGGTCTGTTTTAAATAAAAAATGAACATATGGAGAAATAGGTATCGATTAAAAGGTTACGACCCTCAACATCGTATCCACACATCTGGTACGAGATAAGGACATTTTTTAGAAAATCCCAGGCCCAGAAAAGTACTAAAATGCCCCCAAATAACCCCAAACGACCCACCCGGTCTGGTTTAAACCGAAAATTAACATATGTGAAATAGGTATCGATTAAAAGGTCACGACCCTCAACATCGCATCCACACATCTAGTAAGAGATAAGGACACTTTTTAGAAAATCCCAAGCCCAAAAAAGTATAGAAAGGCCCCCAAATAACTCTGAACGTCCCACCTGGTCTGGTTTAAACTGAAAATGAACATATGGGGAATAGGAATCGATTCGAAGGTCAGAACCCTCAACATCGTATCCACACGTCTAATAAGAGATAAGGACACTTTTTAGAAAATACCAAACCCAAAAAAGTATAGAAATGCCCCCAAATAACCCAAAAGGACCCACCCGATCTAGTTTAAACCGAAAATGAACATATGTCGAAATAGGTATCGATTTGAAGGTCACGACCTTCAACATTGCATCCACACGTCTAATAAGAGATAATGACACTTTTAAGAAAATTCTAAGCCCAAAAAAGTTTCGAAATGCCCCCAAATAACCCCAACCGACCCACCCTGTCCGGTTTAAACCGAAAAATGAACACATATGAAATAGGTATCTATTAGAAGGTCACGACCCTCAACATTGCATCCACACATCTAATTAGAGATAAGGACAATTTTAAGAAAATCCCAAGCCCAAAAAAGTACGAAAGGCCCCCAAATAACACCAAATGACCCACCCGGTTTGGTTTAAACCGAAAATGAACATATGCGGAATAGGTATTGATTCGAAGGTCATGACCCTCAACATCGCAACCACACATCTAACAAGAGATAAGGACACATTTTAGAAAATACCAAACCCAAAAAAGTATAGAAATGCCCCCAAATAACACTAAACGACCCACCAAGTCCGGTTTAAACCGAAAATGAACATATGCGGAACAGGTATTGATTCGATGGTCACAACCCTCAACATCGCATCCACACATCTAATAACAGATAAGGACACTTTTTATAATATCCAAAGCCCAGAAAAATACTGAAATGCCCCCAAATAACCCCAAACAATCCACCCGGTCTAGATTAAACAGAAATTTAACATATGGCGAAATAGGTATCGATTCGAAGGTCACGACCCTCAACATTGCATCCACACCTCCAATAAGAGATAAGGACACTTTTTTGAAAATCCCAACCCCAAAAAAGTACCGAAATGCCCCCAAATAACCCCAAACGACCCACCCGATCTAGTTTAAACTGACAATGAACATATGTCGAAATAGGTATCGATTTGAAGGTCACGACCCTCAACATCGCATGTCGAAATAGGTATCGATTCGAAAGTCACTACCCTCAACACTGCATCCACGTGTCTAATAAGAGATAAGGACACTTTTTAGAAAATACCAAACCCAAAAAAGTACAGAAATGCCCCCAAATAACCCCCCGGTACGATTTAAATAAAAAATGAACATATGTCGAAATAGGTATCGATTCGAAGGTCACGACCCTCAACATCGCATCCACATGTCTAATAAGAGATTAGGAGACTTTTTAGAAAATATCAAACCCAAAAGAGTACAAAAATGCCCCCAAACGACCCACCCTATCTGGTTTCAATCATAAATAAACATATGTCGAAATAGGTCTCGATTCGAAGGTCACGACCCTCAACATCGCATCCACACGTCTAATAAGAGATAAGGACAGTTTTCAAAAAATCCCAAGCCCAAAAAGTACAGTAATGCCCCCAAATAACCCCAAACGACCCACACAGTACGGTTTAAACTGAAAATGAACGTATCCCAAAATAGGTATCTATTCGAAGGTCACGACCCTCAACACTGCTTCCACACGTCTAATAAGCGGTACAGACACTTTTAGAAAATCCCATGCCCAAAAAAGTACCGAAATGCCCCCAAATAACCCCAAACGACCCACCCATTCATGTTTAAATCGAAAATGAACATATGCCGAAATAGGTATCGATTCAAAGTTCACAACCCCCAACATCGTATCCGCACGTCTAATAAGAGATAAGGACATTTTTTAGAAAATACCAAACCCAACAATGTACAAAAATGCCCCCAAATAACCCCAAACGTTCCACCCGCTCTTGTTTAAACCGAAAATGAACACAAGTCGAAATATGTATCGATTTGAATGTCACGACCCTCAACATCGCATCCACACATCTAATAAGAGATAAGGATACTTTTTAGAAAATACCAAACCGAAAAAAGTATAGAAATGCACCCAAATAACCCCAAACGACCCACTTGGTACAGTTTAAAAAAAAAAAATGAACATATGTCGAAATAGGTATCGATTCAAAGGTCACTACCCTCAACACCGCATCCACATGTCTAATAAGACATAAGGACACTTTTTAGAAAATACCAAATCCAAATAAGTACAGAAATGCCCTCAAATAACCCAAAACGACCCATCCGGACTTGTTTAAACTGAAAATGAACATCTGCCAAAATAGGCATCGATTCGAAGGTTACGACCCTCAACATCGCATCCAAACGTCTAATAAGAGATAAGGACACATTTTAGAAAATCCGAAGCCCAAAAAAGTACAGAAATTCCCCCAGATAAGCTTAAATGAGCCACCCAGTTTGGATTAAACCGAAAATAAACATATGTCTACATAGGTATCGATTCGAAGGTCACGACCCTTAAAACCGCATTCACACGTCTAATAAGAGATAAGGACACTTTTTAGAAAATCCCAAACCCAAAAAAGTACGAAAATGCCCCCAAATGACCCAAACGACCCACCTGGTACGATTTAAATAAAAAAAGAACATATGTCGAAATAGGTATCAATTCAGAGGTCACTACCCTCAACACCGCATCCACACGTCTAATAAGAGATAAGGACACTTTTTAGAAAATATCAAAACCAAAAAAGTACAGAAATGCCCCCAAATAACCCCCCGGTACGGTTTAAATAAAAATGAACATATGTCGTAATAGGTATCGATTCGAAGGTCACGACCCTCAACATCGCATCCACATATCTAATAAGAGATAAGGAGACTTTTTAGAAAATATCAAACCCAAAAGAGTACAGAAATGCCCCCAAATAACCCCCAACGACCCACCTTATCTGGTTTAAATCGTTAATAAACATACGTCGAAATAGGTATCGATTCGAAGGTCACGACCCTCAACATTGCATCCACACGTCTAATAAGGGATAATGACACTTTTCAAAAAATCCCAAGCCCAAAAAAGTACAGTAATGCCCCCAAATAACCCCGAACGACCCACCCAGTACGGTTTAAACTCAAAATAAACGTATGCCGAAATAGGTATCGATTCAAAGGTCACGACCCTCAACACCGCATCCACACATCTAATAGGCGGTACGAACACTTTTTAGAAAATCCCATGCCCAAAAAAGTATAGAAATGCCCCCAAATAACCCCAACCGACCCACCCGGTCTTGTTTAAACCGAAAATGAACTTATGCCAAAATGGGTATCGATTTGAAGTTCACGACCCTCAACATCGCATCCACACGTCTAATAAGAGATAAGGACACATTTTAGAAAATACCAAACCCAACCAAGTACAAAAATGCCCCCAAATAACCATAAACGTCCCACTCGATCTTGTTTAAACCGAAAATGAACATATGTCGAAATATGTATTGATTCGAAAGTCACGACCCTCAACTTCGCATCCACACCTCTAATAAGAGATAAGGACACTTTTAAGAAAATACCAAACCAAAAAAAGTACAGAAATGCCCCCAAATAACCCCAGACGATCCACTCGGTACAGTTTAAATAAAAAATGAACATATGTCGAAATAGGTATCAATTTGAAGGTCACTACCCTCAACACCGCATCCACACATCTAATAAGAGATAAGGACACTTTTTAGAAAATTGCAAACCAGAAAAAGTGCAAAAATGCCCTCAAATAACCCCAAACGACCCACCCCCGGACTTGTTTAAACCGAAAATGAACATATGTCAAAATAGGTATCGATTCGAAGGTCACGACCCTCAACATCGCATCCATACGTCTAATAAGAGATAAGGACACATTTTAGAAAATCCGAAGCCCAAAAAAGTACAGAAATTCCCCCAGATAACCTTAAATGAGCTACCCGGTTTGGATTAAATCGAAAATAAACATATGTCGAAATAGGTATCGATACGAAGGTCACAACACTCAACATTGCTTCCACACGTCTAATACGAGATAAGGACACTTTTTAACAAATACTAAACCCAAAAAAGTACAAAAATGCCCCTAAATATCCCCAAAGGACCCACCCGATCTAGTTTAAAGTGAAAATGAACGTATGCCGAAATAGGTATCGATTCGAAGATCACGACCCTCAACATAGCATCCACACGTCTAATAAGAGATAAGGACACTTTTCAGAGAGTCCCAAACCCAAAAAAAGTACAGAAATGCCCTCAAATTACCCCAAACGTCCCACCCGGACTTGTTTAAACCGAAATGAACATATGTCAAAATAGGTATCGATTCGAATGTCACGACCCTCAACATCGCATCCACACGTCTAATAATAGATAAGGACACTTTTCAAAAAATCCCAAGCCCAAAAAAGTACAGTAATGCCCCCAAATAACCCCAAACGACCCACCCAGTACGGTTTAAACTGAAAATGAACGTATGCCAAAATAGGTATCGATTCAAAGGTCACGACCCTCAACACCGCATCCACACGTCTAATAAGAGATAAGGACAGTTTTTAGAGAATACAAAACCCAACAAAATACAAAAATGCCCCCAAATAACCCCAAACATCCCACCCGGTCTTGTTTAAACCGAAATTGAACATATGTCGAAGTAGGTATCGATTCAAAGGTCACGACCGTCAACATCGCATCCACAGGTCTAATAAGAGATACGGACACTTTTTAGAAAATACCAAACCCAAAAAAGTGCAGAAATGCCCCCAAATAACCCCAAACGACCCACTCGGTACGGTCTAAATAAAAAATGAACATATGTCGATATAGGTATCGACTCGAAGGTCACGAGGCAACACTGCATCTACACGTCTAATAAGAGATAAGGACACTTTTTAGAAAATCCCAAACCCAAAAAAGTACAGAAATGCCCTCCAAATAACCCACCCGGTACGATTTAAATAAAAAAAGAACATATGTCGAAATAGGTATCGATTCGAAGGTCACTACCCTCAACACCGCATCCACACGTCTAATAAGAGATAAGGACACTTTTTAGAAAATACCAAAACCAAAAAAGTACAGAAATACCCCCAAATAAGCCCCGATACGGTTTAAATAAAAAATGAACATATGTCGTAATAGGTATCGATTCGAAGGTCACGACCCTCAACATCGCATCCACATGTCTAATAAGAGATTAGGAGACTTTTTAGAAAATATCAAACCCAAAAGAGTAAAGAAATGCCCCAAAATAACCCCAAATGACCCACCCTGTCTGGTTTAGATCGTAAATAAACATTTGTCGAAATAGGTATCGATTCGAAGGTCACGACCCTCAACATCGCATCCACACGTCTAATAAGAGATAAGGACACTTTTCAAAAAATCCCAAGCCCAAAAAAGTACAATAATGCCCCCAAATAACCCCATACGACCCACGCAGTACGGTTTAAACTCAAAATGAACGTATGCCGAAATGGGTATCGATTCAAAGGTCACGACCCTCAACACCGCATCCACATGTCTAATAAGCGGTACGAACATTTTTAAAAAAATCCCATGCCCAAAAAAGTGTAGAAATGCCCCCAAATAACCCCAAAC
The DNA here is from genome assembly GCF_018873765.1 of Telopea speciosissima. Taxonomy (NCBI): domain Eukaryota; kingdom Viridiplantae; phylum Streptophyta; class Magnoliopsida; order Proteales; family Proteaceae; genus Telopea; species Telopea speciosissima. The sequence continues at coordinate 51,450 of NW_025317583.1, forward strand.
GTCCCACCCGGTCTTGTTTAAATCGAAAATGAACATATGTCCAAATAGGTATCGATACGAAGGTAACAACCCTCAACATCTCATCCACACGTCTAATAAGAGATAATGACACTTTTTAGAAAATACCAAATCGAAAAAAGTACAAAAATACCCCTAAATAACCCCAAACGACCGACTCGGTACGGTTTAAATAAAAAATGAACATATGTCAAAATAGGCATCGATTCGAACGTCACTACCCTCAACATCGCATCCACACGTCAAATAAGAGATACGGACACTTTTTAGAAAATACCAAAACCAAAAAAATACAGAAATGCCCTCAAATAACCCCAAATGACCCACCCGGTACGGTTTAAATAAAAAATGAACCTATGTCGTAATAGGTATCGATTCGAAGGTCACGACCCTCAACACCACATTCACACATCTAATAAGAGGTAAGGACACTTTTTTGAAAATGCCTAAACCAAAAAAGTACCGAAATGCCCCCTAATAACCCCAAACGACCCACACGGTCTGGTTTAAACCAAAATTGAACATTTGTCGAAATAGGCATCGATTCGAAGGTCCCAATCCTCAACATCGCATCCACACGTCTAACAAGAGATTAGGACACTTTTTAGAAAATACCAAACCCAAAAAAGTACATAAATGCCCCCCAAATAACCCTAAATGAGCCACCCGGTTGGGTTTAAACCGAAAACAAACATATGTCAAAATAGGTATCGATACAAAGGACACGACCGCCAACATCGCATCCACACGTCTAATAATAGATAAGGACACTTTTTAACAAATACAAAACCCAAAAAAGTACAGAAAGACCCCCAAATAACCCCAAAGGACCCACCCGATCTGGTTTAAACCAAAAATGAACGTATCCCAAAATAGGTATCGATTTGGAGGTCACGACCCTCAACATCGCATCCTCATCTCTAATAAGAGATATGGACACTTTTCAAAGAATCTCAAACCCAAAAAAAGTACAGAAATGCCCCCAAATAACCCCAAACGTCCCACCGGACTTGTTTAAATCGAAAATGAACATATGTCGAAATAGGTATCGATTCAAGTTCATGACCCTAAACATCG
>NW_025317584.1:0-52536 GCF_018873765.1 Telopea speciosissima
GGGCTGGTTTATTCCAACGCCTTTGCCTTGTTGGAAGATCTTACGGAGGAGGTTAAATATGACCCGGAGGATATGATGCTGGACTCAGAATCTTGTGCAATCTTATTAGGTAATGAGTTCTTTGAAGGAGCAGATTTGGAGGAACAAGGTTCCACCCCCCAACCGTTAGCTATTATTCCTAATGTGGATAAGGAGGATCGTGGGTAGATTTTGGATTCTAATGATAGCTTTCCTTTTTTGACTCAAATTTCAAAATCTGTTTTGGTGGAGAGTGACCCTAGTGCGTTATCTATGGATGGGAAGGCAACTGAAATTAATTCCTTAAATAGGGATGGTGAGGTGGCAGCTTTGGAATCGTTGAAAATGATTGATCCAAATCCGTTGGTGGGTGTTGCTGGGGCATCTATGCAAGGTGACAAAAGAGATGAAGATCTGTTGAGATCAAAGGAGAAAGGGATGATTCCAATTAAACCCTCGGCCAATATTGAAAGACTAAAGAAGCAAGCTGCGGACATTCGATCAATTCAAGGGCTTTCTGGAAAAGGTATGGGTCAATCTGGTTCTAATTCTTCTTCTATTCTGGGCCGACCCATGGGGAGGGGGTCTAAGTTCCAGGCCCAACGGGTTCTTGTAAACCCGAAAGACTCTAGTGAGGCTAGGGGTGGAGTTGATGGCTTTAATCTGGTTGCTAAATGAAGTGTTTAGTCTAGAATGTCAGAGGCATGAATGCCTCAACCAAACAGCTAGGGATTAAGAAGGTGTGCAAAGACCATCAAGCTAAATTGCTATGTCTCTTGGAAACTAAAGTTAGGTTGGAGAATTGTGCAGCCATTTTTGATAATTTTATTTCAGATTGGAAATATGTGCACAATGGGGAGTTTGATAATACTGTTCGGATTTGGTTGGGTTGGGACCCTAATTTTTTTAATGTTGAAGAAATTCAGAAATCTAAGCAGTTTGTTCATGTTAAGGTGTCAGTTGTGGGTACCTCAAACTCTTTTCTATGCACTATAGTGTACGCTCTAAATACTGTGGCAGGCCGGAAGGAGTTGTGAGAGGATGTGGGGAGTATTGCTGGTGCTACTGCTACCCCTTGGACTATTTTAGGGGACTTTAATGTTATTCGAAATCAAAATGAGAAATTTGGTGGGGAACCTGTTCGGTTGGAGGCTGTTGATGATTTCAACACTTTTATTAATGACTCTGGGCTGATTGATTTAAAGTGGAAAGGGGAAACTATGACATGGAATAACAGACAAAGTGGCGATGCTAGGATCTGCTGTAAGCTTGATAGAGTGTTGGTCAACTTGGCTTGGGTGGATGTTTTCAGATCTTCAGAGGCTACTTTTTTCCCTTCGGGTCTCTCTGACCACTCTCCAGTAGTGCTGGCTGTGTTAGATGACGATAATTTCGGACCTAAACCTTTTAGGTTTTTTTTAGGCTTGGATTGGTAGGGATGGCTATGATGATATGGTTCGGAAGGGCTAGGAGCAGCCGGTTAGTATGGCTCTCAATCCTATCTTGAGGTTTGCTGCCCGGTTAAGGAATATTAAAAAGGAACTGAAAAAATGGAACAAAGAGTGTATTGGAGATGTTTTCATTGCGGTGAAGGCTGCAGAGGCTGATTTGTTCCAAATTCAATGCAATCTTGGTGATCACCCTGATAACCCGAATCTAGTTCTGTTGGAGTCTCAAGCTAAGGTGAAGTTATGGGAAGCTTTGGTCATTGAAGAAAAGTTTTTGAGGGAGAAATCAAGGGTGAAGCATATTCAGCTGGGGGATGGGAATAATAACTTCTTTCACAAGTCCATGATCTACAGGCAGAATAGGAAACATATTCTGGAAATTCAAGGGGAAGGAGATGACATTGTTAAGGATTCCAGCCAGATTAAAGATGAAGTTGTCTCTTTCTATAAGAAATTGTTTGGGACTGATTCGGTGGATGGTGGTTTTTTCCCTAGCACGGTTCCCTTGCATTATGGCTTATCTCATGCCCAACAAGAAGGTCTTATTGGGAGGGAGTCCAATAAGGAGATTATGGAGGTTGTGTTTGCAATGAAAAATTCCAAAGCTCCAGGACCGGATGGGTTTGGGGCTGCTTTCTTCAAGCATTCTTGGGAAGTAGTTGGTGAGGATTTGACTTTGGCAGTGAAATGGTTCTTTAAGAAGTCTTGCCTTCCCAGTTCGATTAATGCTACTTTTATTAGCTTGATTCCTAAGACGGGAGATGTCTCTTCTTTTGCTGGATATAGGCCCATAGCTCTTTGCAATCTTTTTTATAAGATTATTACAAAAATCTTATCTAATAGATTACAAGGAGTAGTTGGGCAGGTGGTAAGTGATTCCCAGACAGCTTTTATTAAGGGGAGGTCAATTGTGGACAACATCCTTGTTTGTCATGATGTGGTTTGAGGTATTGAGCAGAAAGGTTCTAGCCCAACAGCAGTGCTGAAGATTGACCTTCATAAAGCATACGACTCCCTTAGTAGGAAATTCTTGTTTGATATAATGGAAAGAATGGGTTTCCCACAGAAGTTTAGTGGTTGGGTGAAGGCTTGTGTTGATACTCCTTGCTTCTCCTTCTTATTGAATGGAAGTCCTGCTGGTTTTTTCAAAGGGGGGAGGGGAATTTGGCTGGGGGACCCTATTTCTCCCTATTTGTTCACTATAGTCATGGAGGGTTTTTCAGCCTTGATGAGGAAGTTGGAGGTGGAGGGCAGAATTAGCCTCCTTCCCTGGTGTAAGAGTTCCCACCTTTCCCACCTTATCTTTGCAGATGACTTGATGATCTTTGTGAAGGCCACCATGGATTCTGTTTCAGCCTGCCTGGGGCCTTGGGTGATTTTCATACCTACTCTGGGTTGAAACTCAACAGGGCTAAGTCCTCTATTATTTTAGGGGGCCTCACCCACACGGCTAGGCTGCAACTTTTGAAATTAACGAACTTTGTGGATACCAAGTTACCTATTCGGTATCTAGGTGTTCCTCTCATTTCTCGAAAGCTGGCTTTTACAGATTGCTCTTCTATTTTGGATCAATTGCGGAGTAGGCTTGATGGTTGGAAAGCACGGCTCTTGTCTTTTGCAGGGCGGCTTCAACTTTTAAGCTCTGTTCTTCAAGGCTGCTACATTTATTGGTCAGGGTTTTTCGGACTACTTGGAGCTCTAAAGAAAAAGATGGAATCCATCTTCTCCAGCTTCCTTTGGTCTGGCCTGTCTCTTGATCGTAAGGTACATTACATTTCTTAGGGTAAGATTTGCAAACCTAAGGTTGGGGGCCTTGGTATTAGGAGAATTTTTTATATGAATATTGCGGGGATTTTTAAATAAATTTGGTGGATTGCCTCTAAGAAGGACAGTCTTTGGGTTAGGTGGGTCAATACCCGCTACCTAAAGAATGATCCTATTTGGACTGCAAAGATCCCCCAGAATTGTTCTTGGGTTTGGCGGAAAGTACTCAAATTTAGAGATCAGGTTGAGCCACATATCCATCATATTATTGGGAATGGCCAAGCTACTAGACTTTGGTTGGATAATTGGCATCCCAAAGGGGTTTTGATTAAAAGATATGGGGATCGGATCCATTATGATGCTAGTTCTCACCGGCTTGCTATGGTTTCGGACTTTATTAGGGATGGCCATTGGCAACTGCCCCCTCAGGGCTCTTTTGATCTGATTACTATTTCAAGGGATGTCCCTAGTATTCCTATTATGAGTAGTAGGGAGGATCTTATTGTGTGGAAGGTAACACCTAATGGTCTCTTTAGTCGGCTTGGGATCTTATTAGAAGTAGTGCAACCAAGGTGGATTGGCATAAGCTTGTTTGGTTTGCTGGTTTTCTTCCTAGGCACTCTTGTACGACCTGGAGGTGCCTTATGGGAGGGTTGCCAATTAGAGACCAACTCATTAGAAGGAATACTGTTGTAGGACAGAATTGCATCCTGTGTTGGGGAGGTTTGGAGAGCCATGCCCATCTCTTCTTTGCCTGTCCATTTTCTAATACCATATGGGATAGGGTTAGCTCTATGTGTTCTCTCAATGGCAAAGGACCTGTTGCCCTGACTGATGTGGTCAATTGGCTTTCTCATGTGGTTTGTGCTAAAGATAAGATGGATTTTATTCCCAAGCTTGCTTTTTGTGCGATGATTTATCATGTTTGGTGGGAGAGGAATCAACGGCTCTTCAGTAATCAATCAAGGTCATATGATAAGATCCTTCAAGACATCAAATTTGATGTTTTCACTAAAGGTTTTCAATGTCTGATATTGGCTGGCCATACTCCTAGGAATCAATTTTTGGTTGACAAGTGGGGGGTCCAAGTACAGTGGGCCAACTCGGCTCCCAAAATCTGTTTCTGGCCGAAGCCCCCTGCTCATTTGATTTCACTCCATTGTGATGGGTCCTTGAATGGAGATAGAGCTGCTTTTCGAGATTCCTTAGGAGAACCGATTTGGCCTATATTGGTAAAGGGTTGGAAGCTTCAGTTCTTAGCATGGAATTGATAGCTATCCACAGAGGAGTGGTTTTGTGCTTGGAGAGGAACCTCCGTCATGTTTCTATCAGATCTGACTCGAAGTTGGCCGTGTAGGTTGTTACAGATGTGATTAGCTGCCCCTGGAATGTTTACGCTTTGAAGTTCCAGATCATCTCTAGGTTGGACCAATTGGCCCGTTATGAAGTGAGGCATGTTTGGAGAGAACAGAACCAACCAGCGGACTTTATTTCTTCCATAAATAGTGGGGATGGGGAAACTATTATGTATCCTCCAGAGTTTCATGAGGACCTGATGCGGCTGATTCATGATGATTCTGTTGGTAAAGCCCAGTTTAGGCCTCCGTAAATGGGTTTTTTGGGTGGTTCTCCATGTTTTTCCGAGGGGTTTTGTCCTCGGGGGTGTGGGACCTCTTCCTCCTCCTTAGGTCTGTCTAAGGGGAGATAGTAGGCTGCCTTCTCTTGTTTCTTTCTATTCTTCTTCTATACAAACACAACATACATATCAAAAAAACAAAAAAAACAAAAAAAATGTATTGATTCGAAGGTCACGACCCTCAATACACATCCACACGTCTAATAAGAGATAATGACACTATTTAAAAAATCCCAAACCAAAAAAAGTACACAAATGGCCCCAAAAAACCCCAAACGACCCACCCGGTATGGTTTAAACCAAAAATGAAAATATGTCGAAATAGGTATCGATTCAAAGGTCACAACCCTCAACATCGCATCCACACGTCTAATTAGAGATAAGGAAACGTTTTAGAAAATCCCACACCCAAAAAAGTACAAAAATGCCCCCAAATAATCCCAAATGACCCAACCGGTCTGGTTTAAACCGAATATGAACATATATCCAAATAGGTATCAATTCGCAGGTCACAACCCTTAACATCGCACCCACACATCTAATAAGAGATAAGGACACTTTTAGAAAATCCCAAACCAAAAAAGTACAGAAATGCCCCAAATTGACGCCAAACGACCCACTCGGTCTGGTTCGGACCAGAAATGAACATATGTTGAAATACGAATCAAATCGAAGGTCACGACCCTCAACATAGCATCCACACGTCTAATAAGGGATAAGGACAGTTTTTAGAGAATCCCAAACCCAAAAAAGTACAGAAATGCCCCAAATAACCCCAAATGACCCACCCAATCTGGTTTAAATCGAAAATGAACATATGTCAAAATAGGTATTGATTCGAACATCATGACCCTCAATATCGCATCCACACATCTAATAAGAGATAATGACACTTTTTAGAAAATCCCAAACCCAAAAAAATATAGAAATGCCCCCAAATAACCCCAAACGACCCACCCGGTCTGGTTTAAACCGAAAATGAACATATGTCAAAATAGACATCGATTCGAAGGTCACGACCCTCAACATCACATCCACACTTCTAATAAGAGATAAGGACACTTTTTAAAAAATCCAAAACCCAAAAAAGTACTGAAATGCAGCCAAATATCCCCAAACGACCCACCCGGTCTGGTTTAAACCGAAAATGAACATCTGTCGAAATAGGTAATGATTCGAAGGTCACGACCCTCAACATCACATCCACATGTCTAACAAGAGATAATGACACTTTTAAAAAAATCCCAAACCAAAAAAAGTACAGAAATGGCCCCAAATAAGCCCAAATGACCCACCGGGTCTGGTTTAAATCGAAAATGAACATATGTCGAAATAGGTATCGATTCGAAGGTCACGACTGTCAACATCGCATCCACACGTCTAATTAGAGATAAGGACACTTTTTAGAAAATCCCAAACCCAAAAAAGTACAGAAATGCCCCCAAATAATCCCAAACGACCCAACCGGTCTGGTTTAAACCGAAAATGAACATATGTCCAAATAGGTATCGATTCGAAGGTCACAACCGTTAACATCGTACCCACACGTCTAATAAGAGATAAGGACAGTTTTTAGAAAATCCAAAATCCAAAAAAGTACAGAATTGCCCCCTAATAACCCCAAATGACAAACCCGGTCTAGTTTAAACCAAAAATGAACATATGTCGAAATAGGTATCGATTCGAAGGTCACGACCCTCAGGATTGCATCCACACGTCTAATAAGAGATAAATGACACTTTTTAGAGAATCCCATACCCAAAAAAAAGTACAGAAATGCCCGCATATAACACCAAACGACCCACCCGGTCTGGTTTAAACCAAAAATGAAGATATGTCAAAATAGGTATTGATTCGAAGGTCACGATTCTCAACATCGCATCCATACATCTAATAAGAGATAAAGGACACTTATTAGAGAATCCCAAACCCAAAAAAGTACAGAAATGCCCCCAAATAATCCCAAATGACCCAACTGGTCTGGTTTACATCGAAAATGAACATATGTCCAAATAGGTATCGATTCGCAAGTCACAACCCTTAACATCGCACCCACACGTCTAATAAGAGATAAGGACAATTTTTAGAAAATCCCAAAATAAAAAAAGTACAAAAAAGCCCCAAAATAACTCCAAATGACCCACACGGCCTGGTTCGGATTGAAAATGAACATATGTCAAAATACATATCGATTCGAAGGTCACGACCCTCAACATCACATCCACACGTCTAATAAGAGGTAAGGACACTTTTCAGAGAATCCCAAGCTTAAAAAAGTATAGAAATGCCCCAAATAACCCCAAACGACCCACCCTATCCGGTTTAAATCGAAAACGAACATATGTCAAAATAGGTATCGATTCGAATGTCAAGACCCTCAATATCGCATCCACACATCTAATAAGAGATAAATGACACTTTTTAGAGAATCCGAAACCCAAAAAAAGTACAGAAATGCCCGCATATAACCCCAAACGACCCACCCTGTCTGGTTTAAACCGAAAATAAACATATTACGAAATAGGTATCGATTCGAAGGTCACGACCCTCAACATCGTATCCACACGTCTAATAGGAGATAAGGATACTTTTTAGAAAATCCCAAACCCAAAAAAGTACAGAAATGCCCCCAAATAATCCCAAATGACCCAGCTAGTCTGGTTTATACCGAAAATGAACATATGTCCAAATCGGTATCGATTCGCAGGTCATAACCCTTAACATCGCACCCACACGTCTAATAAGAGATAAGGACACTTTTTGGAAACTCCTAAACAAAAAAAAGTACAAAAATGCCCCCAAACTACCCACCCAGTCTGGTTCGGACCAGAAATGAACATATGTCAAAATATGTATCGATTCAAAGGTCACGACTCTCAACATCACATCCATACGTCTAATAAGAGATAAGGACACTTTTTAGAGATTCCCAAACCAAAAAAAAGTACAGAAATGCCCCCAAATAACCCCAAAAGACTCACCCGGTCTGGTTTAAACTGAAAATGTACATATGTCGAAATAGGTATCGATTAGAATGTCATGACCCTCAACACCGCATCCATACGTGTAATAAGAGATAAGGACACTTTTTAGAGAATCCCGAACCCAAAAAAGTACAGAAATGCCCCCAAATAAACCCAAACGACCCCCCCGGTCGGGTTTAAAACGAAAATGAATATATGTCGAAATAGGTATCGCTTCGAAGGTCACGACCCTCAACATTGCATCCACACATCTAATAAAAGATAAGGACACCTTTTAAAAAATCCCAAACCCAAAAAAATCTAGAAATGCCCCCAAATAACCCCAAATGACCCACCCGGTCTGGTTTAATTCAAAAATGAACATATGTCAAAATAGGTATCGACTCGAAGGTCACGATTCTCAACATCGCATCCATATGTCTAATCAGAGATAAGGACACTTTTTAGAGAGTCCCAAACCCAAAAAAGTATAGAAATGCCCCCAAATAATCCCAAACGACCCAACCGATCTGGTTTAAACCGAAAATGAACAAATGTCCAAAATAGGTATCGATTCGAAGGTCACAACCCATAACATTGCACCCACACGTCTAATAAGAGATAAGGACACTATTTAGAAAATCCCAAACCAAAAAAAGTACAGGAATGCCCCCAAATAACTCCAAACGACCCACATGGCCTGGTTTAGACCGAAAATGAACATATGTCAAAAATACATATCAATTTGAAGGACACGACCCTCAACATCGCATCCACACATCTAACAAGAGATAAGGACACCTTTTAAAGAATCCCAAACCCAAAAAAGTACAGAAATGCCCCCAAATAACCCCAAACGATCCACCCGGTCTGGTTTAAATCGAAAATAAACATATGTAGAAATAGGTATCGATTTGAAGGTCACAACCCTCAGCATCGCATCCACATGTGTAATTAGAGATAAGGACACTTTTTAGAAAATCCCAAACCCAAAAAAGTGCAGAAATGCCCCCAAATAATCCCAAACGACCCAACTGGTCTGGTTAAAACCAAAAATTAAAATATGTCCAAATAGGTATTGATTCGTAGGTCACAACCCTTAACATCGCACCCACACATCAAATAAGAGATAAGGACACTTTTTGGAAACTCCTAAACAAAAAAAGTACAGAAATGCCCCCAAATAACTCCAAACTACCCACCCAGTCTGGTTCGGACCGAAAATGAACATATGTCAAAATATGTATCGATTCAAAGGTCACGATTCTCAACATCAGACCCATACGTCTAATAAGAGAAAAGAACACTTTTTAGAGAATCCCAAACCTAAAAAAGTACAGAAATGCCCCCAAATAACCCCAAATGACTCACCCTGTCTGGTTTAAATCGAAAATGAACATATGTCGAAATAGGTTTTGATTCGAACGTCCCGACCCTCAACACCGCATCCATACGTCTAATAAGAGAAAAGGACACCTCTTAGAGAATCCTGAACCCAAAAAAGTATAGAAATACCCCTAAATAACCCCAAACGACCCACCCAGTCTGGTTTAAGCCGAAAATGAACATATGTAGAAATAGGTATCGATTCGAAGGTCACGACCCTCAACATCCCATCCACAAGTCTAATAAGAGATAAGGACAGTTTTTAGAAAATCCCAAATCCAAAAAAGTACATAAATGCCCCCAAATAACCCCAAACGACCCACCCGGTCTGGTTTAATTCGAAAATGAACATATGTCGAAATAGGTATCGATTCGAAGGTCATGATTCTCAACATCGCATCCATATGTCTAATATGAGATAAGGACACTTTTTAGAGAATCCCAAACCCAAAAAAGTACAGAAATGCCCCCAAATAATCCCAAACGACCCAACTGGTTTGGTTTAAACCAAAAATGAACATATGTTTAATAGGTATCGATTCGCAGGTCACAACCCTTAACATCGCACCCACACGTCTAATAAGAGATAAGGACACTTTTTAGAAAATCCCAAATCAGAAAAAGCACAGAAATGCCCCCAAATAACTTCGAACAACCCACACAGTCTGGTTTGGACCGAAAATGAACATATGTAAAAATATATATCGATTCGAAGGACATGACCCTCAACATCGCATCCACACGTCTAACAAGAGATAAGGACACCTTTTAAAGAATCCCAAACCCAAAAAAGTATAAAAATGCCCCCAAATAACCCCCAACAACCCACCCAGTCTGTGTTGAACCGAAAATGAACATATGTCGAAATAGGTATCGATTCAAATGTCACAACCCTCAATATCGCATCCACAGGTCTAATACGAGATAAGGACAGTTTTTAGAAAATCCCAAACCCAAAAAAGTACAGAAATGCCCCCAAATAACCCCAAACGACCCACCGGGTTTGGTTTAAACAAAAAATAAACATATGTCGAAATAGGTATCGATTCGAAGGTCACGACCCTCAACATCGCATCCACACGTCTAGTTAGAGATAAGGACACTTTTTAGAAAGTCCCAAACCCAAAAAAGTACATAAATGCCCCCTAAATAACCCCAAACGACCCGCCGGGTTTAGTTTAAACCGAAAATAAACATATGTCAAAATAGGTATCGATTCAATGGTCACGACCCTCAACATCGCATCCACACGTCTAATGAGAGATAATGATACTTTTTAGAAAATCCCAAACCCAAAATAGTACAGAAATGCCCCCAAATAATCCCAAATGACCCAACTGGTCTGGTTTACACCGAAAATGAACATATGTCCAAATAGGTATCGATTCGCAGGTCACAACCCTTAACATCGCACCCACACATCTAATAAGAGATAAGGACACTTTTTGGAAACTCCCAAACCAAAAAAAGAACATATGTCGAAATACGTATCGATTCGAACGTCACGAGCCTCCGCATTGCATCCACACATCTAATAAGAGATAATGACACTTTTTAGAGAATCCCAAGCCCAAGAAAATACAGAAATGCACCAAAATAACCCCAAACGACCAACCCGGTCTGGTTTAAACCGAAAATGAACATATTTTGAAATAGGTATCGATTCAAACGTCACGACCCTCAACATCGCATCCATACTTCTAATAAGAGATAAGGATACTTTTTACCGAATCCCAAACCCAAAAAAGTACAGAAATGCCCCCAAATAACCTGAAATGGCCCACCCGGTCTGGTTTAAACAAAAAATAAACATATGTCAAAATTGGTATCAATTCGAAGGTCGTTGATGAGCACAATTATGTTTGAAATCTTAGGGTATAAAGCATTCATTTTACCACATTGAACAGTGCTACTCGGGTACTTTTTGTCATTTTTCAGGTTTAGGGGCATTTTGGTCAAAGTGGAGAATACATGTCTAATTGGACAGCCAAACACCAGGTTACAAGGGTTGAAGACTTCAGTCGGGTTAGCTTTCCAATGCGCAACATCGGAAGTCACTTGATTAGAGCCGATTCGAGTTTAGAAGAAGAAGAAGAGAGAAAAATCAAGCATAGGGGCATAACGGTAATTTTGGAGAATCAAGAATCTTTCAAAAGATATCGGATATTGGGCTCGTATTGTCTGGAATTTAAAATGGTGCAACTTTAATTCTCGGGTTAGTTCCATCTGGACCTAGGATAAAAAGATATAGCCCAAAAACGATTCTTAGTGAAGTTGGAATTTAGGATAAAAAAATATAATAAAAAAAAATGAGAAAAATATCTTTTCTCTCTAATCTCTCTCCTAACTCTCTCGGATTCTCTCTCGGATTGTTTCTCTTTTATTTTGGTAAATTCGGTTTCTATATCTTCTCTCTCCCACTTCTTCTTAAATTCCCTCTTCTCTCCTATCTCCTTCCCATCTCCCTTTCACGAGCTCTCTCTCCCCCATATAAAACCCATCTTGATCGCACTCCAACGGCTCTCTCCGTTCAGTCCTTCGTTTTTTTCTTTTTCAGTTTTAATTTTCTATTCTAGAATGATATTAGCAGCAGTAGTGCCGTTCCTCTTCGTTATACCCGATCTCTCGTCCTCTTCTTTTTATTTTTAGTTTTTAGATCTTATGTAATTAGGTTATCATATGTAATTTTATTATTTTTTAGAATCATTGTTAGGATAAATTTTATTTCCCCATCCCTTCGATCATATGTGTAATCTTCATTATACAATTTGGTAATTTGTTCTTCAATATTGGATGCGACTTCAAGTGATGGGATTCAAGTGACGGAATCATCTTCATTGGAGTTATTCGAATCAGCTAAGTTCTTCTTCTTATAAATTTGAGTTTTAATAATTTCTCTATCTTTTTCTCCATCAATCCTTCCTTCCCTCTTCATTGCTTTCATGGCTAGCTAAACCTCTCCTTTTGGGAGTGGGTGAAACCATGAGAGAAGGAAGAATTGATGGCTAGCATTGTCTATGTGATTAATGGACATGATCAATATTGGACTTACGATGGATGACCGCCCACAGCTTGTATGTCATTCCAAGGGGAACTATATACATGTTCGTTAGCCGTATCCATTGTGACACCATTATGTTCATGTATTTTTTTTTTTGTTTACATTGTATGTTGTATGAGCACTGTTTTCATAGGATATGTTAGTCGTATATGAGCCGTGTCACATATCTTATAGACTTAGGCCGTATGCATGCTTTGCCCTAATATGCTAGTCATTGATCTGTCCTAATTCTCATGGTAGAACTCATTCCCAAGTGATTTTCTTATTTTTAATTCATCCATTACCTTAGTGGTTGCCCTAGTTTCTATTTTTAATTTGTTATCTTTGGTAATTTAGTTGCTTCTATATTTGCTAGTTTCCATAATTGGTAGTTTCTATATATAGGTTGTTTCCATATTTGGTAAGTTGTACACTTCGCGTTAATTAAAAGTGGAAATTTATTCAAGGTTGACCTCCTCGTGTTCGACCCGTAGCTACGATTGACCCGTACGCTTGCGGTTATTATTTTAAACTCAAACAAGTTTTTGGTGCCGTTGCCGGGGAGGTGACGCTTGTTTAGTTTCCTATTTTAATTGATTCATAGTGTTTTCAAAAAAAAAAAAAAGGATCCAAAAAATACAAAAAAGAGAGGTTTGAGGAGTGCTTTAATTTCGGATTGTGGCTTTTGTATGCTTGTTTGGGTGAGGAATTCTAAGAACCAGATAGAACGAGTTAAGATTCCAACCATGGTTGAGGAAGGAGAGAGGCAACCTATGACCCTTAGGGATCGGTTTTATCCCGCACGGGCTGCACAACCCTCATGCATTCGCTTACCCGCCGTCCAGGGAAACAATTATGAGCTTAAATCTAATTTCATTAATATGTTGCCCCACTTTCATGGGGTAGCTAACGAAGATGCATATTTGTTTCTTAGGGAGTTTGAGGAGGTATGTGTGCTCATTAAGATGCAACAATTGACTGATGATGCAATTAAGTTGAGATTCATCCCCTTTGCACTTAAGGATCAAGCTAAAAAGTGGCTCTATGGTTTGCCTAGAGACTCAATAACTACGTGGGATCAATTTACAGTTGTCTTCCTAAAGAAGTTCTTTCCCTTGCATAAGACCAATAGGATTAGGAATGACATTCTGCAGTTCAGACACAGGCCAAACGAATCCTTCTCCAAATTCATGGAGAGATTTAACAACCTTCTTCAAGAGTGTCCTCACCATGGCCTAGATATTTGGCATCTGTGTCAAATCATCTATGAGGGTATAGATTATCAAACCAAGCAGTTGGTGGAATCCATGTGCCCAACTGGATTCACATCATTCACCGATAAAAATCAAGCTTGGGAGTTTTTGGTTGACTTAGCGGACAAGACCAGAGAGTGGGAATCCACTCATGAAAATGAAAACTCCAATGAGGGATTTTTGGTAGAGGGAACTGTAGCCAAAGAGGCTCAGTTGGACAGTCTTATTAGAAGACTGGAAGCCATAATGACCAAGGGATCTTCCCCGATAAATCAGGTTTATCAAACCGCCCCTTTGTGTACTGGATACCAATCCTCATCACATGTGATGGATGAGTGCCCTAATCGGTCTAGTGGGCATGGAAGCTATGAGAGTGTGCATGTAACGAACAATCCTTATAGTGGAACCTATGATCCTGGGTGGAGAAATCACCCTAACTTCTCATGGAACCAAGGCCCCAATCAAGTTTGTCCATCTACATTCCAGCCTCCAATCCAAGATCAGTTTGTTCCCCAGCAGGCTAACCCTGTATTTGTCCCCCCTCCCAATCATCTCCGACCCACACCACCAACCCCAATGATAAATCAGCAACCACCTGAATTTCTGAAAAATAGTGATGAGTCTACCAGGATAAATTCCCTTGAGAAGAGTGTGGAGCTTCTCATGAGCACATTCATGACCAGCCAACATAACATAGAGAGGCAAATCTCTCAACTGGCCAATACTCTCCATGAAAGGGAAAAGGGTAAGATGCAGAGTCAGCCAGATCCGAACCCTAGGACCTCTGTACCCCATCCACCTCACACTCAGCTGAACTCTATCCATCAGAGTCCATACCACTCAGAACCCTCTACTCAATGTAATGCCATATATGCTCTGAGAAGTGGACGTCAGTACCAATAAGATTGCAGTCCTATTTTAGATTTGGTTAGAAGGAAATTGGAAGGATGGAAAGCCAGGTTTTTATCTTATGCTGGGCATCTCCAACTTATCTCTTCTGTGCTCCAAGGATGCTACATTTACTGGGCTGGTATTTTTGGGCTGCCAGGTAACCTTATCTCACAGATTGAGTCCATGTTTTCTAATTTCCTTTGGTCAGGCCCCTCGCTTGAAAGGAAAATGCACTTCATTTCTTGGGATGCGGTCTGCAAGCCTAAAACTGAAGGAGGTCTTGGGCTTAAGCGGGTTAAGGAGATGAATGTGGCTGGTATTATGAAGCAAATCTGGTGGATTGCCTCCAAGCAAAACCGACTTTGGGTGCATTGGGTCCAGCAGAGGTACCTCAAGCAAGAATCGCTTTGGACAGTCAAGGTGTTGCAAAATTGCTCTTGGGTTTGGAGGAAAGTTTTGAAATATAGAGATAAGGCTTTGCCTTTAATTAATACCTTCATTGGCAATGGCAGATCCACCAAACTTTGGCTCGATAAGTGGCACCCAGAGGGAGTCCTTTTTAATAGGTTTGGTAGTAGGATTTGCTATGATGCGGGATCTTATGCGCTTGCAGCCCATCATGCACTTGTCAAGGAAATTGTTCGGGATGGAGACTGGCTGCCTGGCCCTTCAACCTCTTTTGACCTTATTGATGTGTGGAGAGCCCTCCCCTCCATTGATAAGTTGCATGGTGACAACCCGGATTTGGTAATATGGACGGCAATCCGACAGGTATCTTTTCAACCAAATCGGCTTGGAATGCCACCCGTGTGAAGGCCAACCCCGTGGATTGGAGTGAAGCAGTTTGGTTTGAAGGCAGCATTAAGTCCCACTCTTTTGTTTCTTGGAGGTGTCTGGTCGATGCTCTCCCCACTAGGGATAATCTTCTTCACAGGGGGATCCCGGTTCAACATAGTTGTGAGTTTTGTTGGGCTGGTATTGAGAGGAGAAACCATATTTTCTTTGCTTGCCCTTTTTCCATTGATATTTGGAGGAGGATCTTTGGTATGTGTTCTCTTCATGGACAGGCTCCCATGAACATATTTGATGCTGCCATTTGGGTTCGTTATGCGGAAGGAAGAGCGGGGAGCTTAGGTGTGGTTTTAAAGCTTGCATTTTGTGCCACTATCAAGCATATTTGGTTTGAAAGAAATTTCAGAATTTTTCGGCAAAAGGCTAGATCTAAGGATCAGATTGTGGAAGCTATCAAGGGGGATGTTAGGACTGTAGTCACATCTGGTTCTTTGAGTGGGGATCCTAGTCCCGCTAATTCCCACATTGCTTCGGCCTGGAACTTGCAAGTTCATTGGGCTATTAGGATGCCGAGACCATGCTCGTGGTTCTTACCTCCTAACAATTTGTGGTCCCTTCACTGTGATGGTTCTTGTCCGATGGTAGAAGCTGCTTTTGGAGGAGTGATTCGTAATGCGTTGGACAACCTGTAGCTGCATTTGCTAACCAAGGGCTGGAACTTTGCATTCTCTCCATGGAGCTGGCTGCTATACATAGAGGCATCTCCCTTTGCATAGAGAGAGGAATCCTTGATGTTTCTATCAGATCTGATTCCAAGTTGGCGATTAACACTATTTCTGGCAAGGTTGTAGGACCTTGGAAAGTACAACCTCTCAAGAGTAGAATCCTTGCTTTGGCAAATGATTTGAGAATGAAAGAATTCACCCATGTTTGGAGAGAACAAAATCGACCAGCAGATTTTATGGCTGCAGTCCCTTGCGACTCATATGGGGTAGTTTGGGATCCTGGAGATTTCCCCCCTGCCCTTATTCACTACCTTAAACAGGACTCAGATTTTGTCACTTATTACAGGCCGTAGCCTTTTTGGCTCGGTTCTTGTTTGATGGGGCCTGTCCCATCGTGCTTTGGGTTCTCTTCCCCTTGTCAGGTTCTTAGAGAATGCCTTCTTTTGTAGTTTTTCCTCCTTTTCTAATACAACCTTCTTACTTATCGAAAAAAAAAAAATAAGAGGTTCCAATTCAACCAACTCCTGTAACTTCTGAGCCTCCTATTGATAT
The DNA here is from genome assembly GCF_018873765.1 of Telopea speciosissima. Taxonomy (NCBI): domain Eukaryota; kingdom Viridiplantae; phylum Streptophyta; class Magnoliopsida; order Proteales; family Proteaceae; genus Telopea; species Telopea speciosissima. Next base: position 16,469 of record NW_025317584.1, read on the forward strand.
TATGAATCTTCCTCATCCACCACCCATTGTAAGTGCCCCACATGACCCTCCCATAGTTGTGAATGACCAGCCCCCTGTCCATGGTTCGTCTGATGAACCTATAGTGGTTAGTGAAGAGAAACATGAAGAGCCACCTGAGAAGACTTATGTCTCTAAGGCTCCATTTTCCAATAGGCTTAAAAGCAACAAGAAGGATGCAATAACTGAAAAAGTTTTAAATGTCTTAAAAAGTGTGCAAGTTAACATCCCTCTTTTAGATGCTATTTCCCAGGTACCTACCTATGCAAAGGTCCTCAAGGACTTGTGTACTCAGAAAAGGAAAATCAATGTACCTAAGAAAGCCTTCCTGACTGCCAATGTGACCTCAGTTCTGTCACAACAGATAGTGGCTAAGTATAAGGATCCTAGTTGCCCAACTATCTCATGTATGATTGGTAACACTAGAATTGACCATGCCCTTCTTGATCTAGGAGCTAGTGTCAATTTATTGCCATATTCAGTGTACCAACAATTAGGGTTAGGAGACCTTAAGCCTACATCTGTCACATTACAATTGGCAGATAGATCAGTCAAGACCCCCAAGGGAGTATTTGAGGATGTGTTATTAAAGGTTGGAGAATTTCTTTTTCCCGTGGATTTCATAGTCCTAGATACCCAACCGGTGACCAATATCAAAGGTCAAATCCCATTTATCCTTGGTAGACCTTTCTTAGCTACTAGCAATGCTCTGATCAATTGTAGGAATGGTCTGATGAGGCTGTCTTTTGGGAATGCATCTCGTGATTTTAATGTCTTTCGATTGAAAAAGCAACCATGCTTAGATGAAGACGTGCATCTAATTTTTGAACCACCTGATTTGGTTGCAATTGCTCTTAACACAGGTATTAATCAATGTCTAGAGGACTTGCCTCAATCCAAGTATGGGGGAGAGCCTTCTAAATTGTGGACCAAGCCACCACCTGTTGAGCCAGATGGTAATCTGTCTACTTCTCTTCCCAAGTCACCACCAGTGGAACCGCCTGAAAAGGAACAAGAGGTGTTGTCCCAACAACACAATGGAGGCCCTATAATATTTGATCCAGGTAAGGGTACACACTCTACAATCTCTAGCACATCTTTTAATTCCTCTCTCATGCCACTTTCTTCACCACATTCTTACGAGGTCATGGATTTTCATGCACCTCCTTATTTTGAACCACCATGATCATATCCGGTATGCCCCCTCTTCTTTGTCCTTATTTTTATTTTTTATTTTTTTTTCATGCATTGAGGACACTGCATCATTTCAGTATGGGGGGGATTTCATTGAATTGTAGTCTTTACTTTAGTTTGAGAGCGAGCGTGTAGCCTCTTTAGTTTAGTTTTCTGAAAGACTTTGAGAGCATCCAAAATACCCTACACTTTGAAGTAATAAAAAACTCCGCATTGAGGAGGGAATTGGAATATATCGATCAAAGGGATTTTAAATTCTTTGAAAGTACATTGTCTACTGAGAGAGCCGATTTTGTTAGTCATCCTGTTTACATGAGTTTTGGTTAGGTGCTAAGGTTGAGTCATGATACACTTGCATGATATAGTTGATTGCCAAAAAAAAAAAAGTGCTCTTTGGTCCAGTCTTGACTTGTAGCCTATTTGGTTTGAGTAAGTAAGCCCGAGGGGTGTTTTACACCTAATTCCTTAAAGCCGTCTGGTTTGAGAGTAATTGGCCTAAAGTTCGTTACAAGAGCCACCTAGAAAGCTTAAGAGGTCAAGACATTGCACGGATTGGAGTAATGTATGCTGAAAAAAAAAAAAAAAAAAAAAAAAAAAAAGTTTGAACTCATACTGCATCAATGTCTAAAGCCACAATGTGGCAATCAAATGATATATGCGCTAAGAATCTATTCCAACACTACTTAGTAACTTGGGTGTCTGGTGCAAGCCCTGCATGTCATTCAAGCCAATTGTAGTGGAGGGACATTTGAGTTCAATACTTGAAAATGTATGGCAAAGTGAAATCGAAGTGAACTTGAAATTGTGCATGTGTATAAAGGCTCTACTAAGGTTCTAAGCTGAAATCTTTTGTAGCCTTGATGACCTACTCGATCTAATCTCAAGGAAAAACAGTGTGACTCACCCGACTCCAAACCCCCCTAAGTTAGATGTATGATAATTCTCCAACTCAGAGTGGGATAATAAAGTTCAACTGTGGGAGAATATATAGAAAATCTCAAAGTAAATTATCTTGGGGCTACATTCCTTATCTTGGCTATAGTATGGATTTACAAATTGAATTTTGTGTGTATATTCACTGCAAACACTCACGAGACACAACTCGTCCACTAGGGGTAACCTAGAGGTTTAAAGGCTTGTTGCACATGTTAAGTGCAATCGTGATTCCTACGAAAGTGAGTTAGGATTTTTGCATTCTAGATTAGTTTTTGTTTTGTTTACTTGAGGACAAGTAACATTCAAGTGTGGGGGAATCTGATGAGCACAATTATGTGCGAAATCTTAGGGTATAAAGCATTCATTTTACCACATTGAACAGTGCTACTCGGGTACTTTTTGTCAGTTTTCAGGTTTAGGGGCATTTTGGTCAAAGTGGAGAATACATGTCTAATTGGACCGCCAAACGCCAGGTTACAAGGGTTGAAGACTTTAGTCGGGTTAGCTTTCCAATGCGCAACATCGGAAGTCACTTGATTAGAGCCGATTCGAGTTTAGAAGAAGAAGAAGAGAGAAAAATCAAGCATAGGGGCATAATGGTAATTTTGGAGAATCAAGAATCTTTCAAAAAATATCGGATATTGGGCTCGTATTGTCTGGAATTTAAAATGGTGCAACTTTAATTCTCGGGTTAGTTCCATCTGGACCTAGGATAAAAAGATATAACCCAAAAACGATTCTTAGTGAAGTTGGAATTTAGGATAAAAAAATATAATAAAAAAAAATGAGAAAAATATCTTTTATCTCTAATCTCTCTCCTAACTCTCTCGGATTCTCTCTCGGATTGTTTCTCTTTTATTTTGGTAAATTCGGTTTCTATATCTTCTCTCTCCCACTTCTTCTTAAATTCCCTCTTCTCTCGTATCTCCTTCCCATCTCCCTTTCACGAGCTCTCTCTCCCCCCATATAAAACCCATCTTGACCGCACTCCAGCGGCTCTCTCCCTTCAGTTCTTCGTTTTTTTCTTTTTCAGTTTTAATTTTCTATTCTAGAATGATAATAGCAGCAATAGTGCCGTTCCTCTTCGTTATACCCGATCTCTCATCCTCTTCTTTTTATTTTTAGTTTTTAAATCTTATGTAATTAGGTTATCATATGTAATTTTATTATTTTTTAGAATCATTGTTAGGATAAATTTTATTTCCCCATCCCTTCGATCATATGTGTAATCTTCATTATACACTTTGGTAATTTGTTCTTCAATATTGGATGCGACTTCAAGTGATGGGATTCAAGTGACGGAATCATCTTCATTGGAGTTATTCGAATCAGCTAAGTTCTTCTTCTTATAAATTTTAGTTTTAATAATTTCTCTGTCTTTTTCTCCATCAATCCTTCCTTCCCTCTTCATTGCTTTCATGGCTAGCTAAACCTCTCCTTTTGGGAGTGGGTGAAACCATGAGAGAAGGAAGAATTGATGGCTAGCATTGTCTATGTGATTAATGGACATGATCAATATTGGACTTACGATGGATGACCGCCCACAGCTTGTATGTCATTCCAAGGGGAACTATATACATGTTCGTTAGCAGCATCCATTGTGACACCATTATGTTCATGTATTTTTTTTTTTGTTTACATTGTATGTTGTATGAGCACTGTTTTCATAGGATATGTTAGCCGTATATGAGCCGTGCCGCATATCTTATAGACTTAGGCCGTATGCATGCTTTGCCCTAATATGCTAGTCATTGATCTGTCCTAATTCTCATGGTAGAACTCATTCCCAAGTGACTTTCTTATTTTTAATTCATCCATTACCTTAGTGGTTGCCCTAGTTTTTATTTTTAATTTGTTATCTTTGGTAATTTAGTTGCTTCTATATTTGCTAGTTTCCATAATTGGTAGTTTCTATAAATAGGTTGTTTCCATATTTGGTAAGTTGTACACTTCGCGTTAATTAAAAGTGAAAATTTATTCAAGGTTGACCTCCTCGTGTTCGACCCGTAGCTACGATTGACCCGTACGCTTGCGGTTATTATTTTAAACTCAAATAGTCATAACCCTCAACCTCGCATCCACACATCTAATAAGAGATAAGGAGACGTTTTAGAAAATACCAACCCCAAAAAAGTACAGAAATGCCCCCAAATAACGCCAAACGACCGACCCGACCTGGTTTAAATCGAAAATGAACATATGCAGAAATAGGTAACGATAGGAAGGTCACGACCCTCAACATCGCATCCACACGTCCACTGAGAGATAAGGACACTTTTTAGAAAATACCAAACCCTAAAAAGTATAAAAATACCCCCAAATAACCCCAAACGACCCACCCGGTCTGGTTTAACCGAAAATGAACATATGCCAAAATAGGTATTGATTCGAAGGTCACGACCCTCAACTTTGCATCCACACATCTAATAAAAGATAAGGACAGTTTTTAGAAAATACAAAAATCAAAGAAGTATAGAAATGCCCCCAAATAACCCAAACGATCCACTCGGTCTGGTTTAAACCGAATATGATATATAGAAATAGGTGTCGATTCGAAGGTCATGACCCTTAACATCGCATCGACACGTCTAATTGGAGAAAAGGACACTTTTTAGAAAATCCCGAACCCAAAAAAGTACAGAAATGCCCCCAAATAACCCCAAACGACCCACTAGGTCCGGTTTAAACCGAAAATGAACATATGCCGAAATAGGTATCGATTTTAAGGTCACGACCCTCAACATCGCCTCCACACGTCTAATAAGAGATAAGGACACTTTTTAAATAATCCAAAACCCAAAAAAGTACAGAAATGCCCCCAAATAACCCCACACGACCTACTCGGTCTGGTTTAAACCGAAAATGAACATATGCCGAAATAGGTATCGATTCGAAGGTCATGACCCTCAACATCGCATCCACACGTCTAATAAAGAGATAAAGACACCTTTTAGAAAATACCAAACCCAAAAAAGTACTGAAATGCCCTCAAGTTACCCTTAACGACCCACCCGGTCTGGTTCAAATTGAAAATGAACATATGCCGAAATAGGTATCGATTTGAAGGTCATGACCTACAACATCGCATCCATTGGTCTAATAAGAGATAAGGACACTTTAAAAAAAATACCAAACCCAAAAAAGTACAAAAATTCCTCCAAATAACCCCAAACGACCCACCCGATCTGTTTAAACGAAAAATGAACATATGTCGAAATAGATATCAATTCAAAGGTCACGACCCTCAACATCGCATGCACACGTCTGATAAGAGATAAGGACACTTTTTAGAAAATACCAAACCCAAAAAAGTATAGAAATACCCCCAAATAGCCCCAAACGACCCACCAGGTCTGATTTAAACCGAAAAAGAACATATGTCGAAATAGATATCGATTCGAAGGTCACAACCGTCAACATCGCATCCACACGTCTAATAAGAGATAAGGACACTTTTTAGAAAATACCAAACCCAAAAAAGTACAAAAATGCCCTCAAATAACCCCAAACGACCCACCTAGGCTGCTTTAAACCGAAAATGAACATATGCTGAAAGATGTACCGATTTGAAGCTCATGACCCTCAACATCGCATCCAGACATCTATAAGGGATAAGGACACTTTTTAACAAATACCAAGCCCAAAATAGTATAGAAATACCCCCAAATAACCCCAAACGACCCACCCGATTTGGTTTAAATCGAAAATGAACATATGTCAAAATAGGAATTGATTTGAAGGTCAAGACCCTCAACATCGCATCCTCATGTCTAATTAGAGATAAGGACACTTTTTAGAGAATCCCAAACCCAAAAAAGTACAAAAATGCCCCCAAATAACCCCAAACGAGCCACCCGATCTGGTTTAAACCGAAAAAGAACATAAGCCAAAATAGGTATCGATTAGAAGGTCACGACCCTCAACATCGTATCCACATGTCTAATAAGTGATAAGGGCACTTTTTAGACAATACAAAGCCCAAAAAACTACAGAAATGCTCCCAAATATCCCCAAATAACCCACCTAGTCTGGTTTACACCGAAACGAACATATGCCGAAATAGGTATCGATTCGAAGGTCACGACCCTCAACATTGCATCCACAAGTCTAATAAGAGATAAGGAGACTTTTTAGACAATCCCAAACCCAAAAAGGTACAGAAATGCCCCCAAATAACCCCAAACGACCCACCCGTTCTGGTTCAAATCGAAAATGAGCATATGTCGAAATAAATATCGATTCGAAGGTCACGACCCTCAACATCGCATCCACATGTCTAATAAGAGATAAGGACACTTTTTAGAAAATACCAAACCCAAAAAAGTACAGAAATTCCTCCAAATAACCCCAAATGACTCACCTAGTCTGGTTTAAACGAAAAATGAACATATGTCGAAATAGATATCAATTCAAAGGTCACGACCCTCAACATCGCATCCACACGTCTGATAAGAGATAAGGACACTTTTTAGAAAATACCAAACCCAAAAAAGTATAGAAATGCCCACAAATAGCCCCAAACGACCCACCGGGTCTGATTTAAACCGAAAATGAACATATGTCGAAATAGATATCGATTCGAAGGTCACGACCATCAACATCGCATCCACACGTCTAATAAGAGATAAGGATACTTTTTAGAAAATACGAAACCCAAAAAAGTACAAAAATGCCCTCAAATAACTCCAAATGACCCACCTAGGATGGTTTAAACCGAAAATGAACATATGCCGAAATATTTACCGATTTGAAGCTCATGACCCTCAACATCGCATCCACACATCTATAAGGGATAAGGACACTTTTTAAAAATTACCAAGCATAAAATAGTATAGAAATACCCCCAAATAACCCCAAACGACCCACCCGATTTTGTTTAAATTGAAAATGAACATATGTCAAAATAGGAATCGATTCGAAGGTCAAGACCCTCAACATCGCATCCACACGTCTAATTAGAGATAAGGACATTTTTTAGAGAATCCTAAACCCAAAAAAGTACAGAAATGCCCTCAAATAACCGCAAACGACCCACCTGATCTGGTTTAAATCGAAAATGAACATACGACGAAATGGGTATCGATTCGAAGGTCCCGACCGTCAACATCGCATCCGCATGTCTAATAGGAGATAAGGACAGTTTTTAGAAAATATCAAACCCAAAAAGGTACAAAAATTCTCCTAAATAATCCCAAACGACCCACCCGGTCTGGTTTAAACCAAAAATGAACATAAGCCAAAATAGGTATCGTGTAGAAGGTCATGACCCTCAACATCGCATCCACATGTCTAATAAGTGATAAGGACACTTTTTGGACAATACAAAATCCAAAAAACTACTGAAATGCTTCCAAATAGCCCCAAACAACCCACCCGATCTGGTTTAAACCGAAAATGAACATATGCAAAAATAGGTATCGATTCGACGCTCATGACCCTCAACATCGCATCCACACGTCTAATAAGAGATAATTAGACTTTTTAGACTATATACCAAACCCAAAAAGGTACAGAAATGCCCCCAAATAACCCCAAACGACCCACCCAGTCTGGTTTAAATCGAAAATGAATATATGCTGAAATAGGTATCGATTCGAAGGCCACGATCCTCAACATCGCATCCACACGTCTAATAAGAGATAAGGACACTTTTTAGAAAATACCAAACCCAAAAAGTGGTCAAGTGCGTAGCGCACTTGGTAGCTAGTGGTGCATAAAGGCCCATTGCTATCCAGTGGTCTTGAGTTCAAGCCTCCTGGTTCACATCCTACATGCCCCCTACCTATCAAAACAAAAAAAAAAAAATACCAAACCCAAAAAGGTACAAAAATTTCCCTAAATAACCCTAACCGACCAACCAGATCTGGTTTAAACTGAAAATGAACATATGTCGAAATAGGCAACGATTTGAAGATCACGACTCGCAACATTGCATCCACACGTCTAATAAGACATAAGGACACTTATTAGAAAATATCAAACCCCAAAAAGTTCAGAAATGCCCCCAAATAACACGAAACCACCCACCTGGTTTGGTTTAAATCGAAAATGAACGTATGTCAAAATAGGTATCGATTCGAAGGTCATGACCCTCAACATCGCATCCACACGTCTAATAAGAGATAAGGAAACTTTTCAAAAAATACCAAACCCAAAAAAGTACAGAAATGCCCCCAAATAACCCCAAACGACCCACCCGGTCAGCTTTAAACCGAAAATGAACATAAGTCGAAATAGGTATCGATTCAAAGCTCACGTCCCTCAGCATCGCATCCACACGTTTAATAAGAGATAGGGACACTTTTTATAGAATCCCAAATCCAAAAAGGTACAGAAATGCCCCCAAATAACCCAAAACGACCCAACCAGTCTGGTTTAAACCAAAAATGAACATATGTCAAAATAGGTATCGATTCGAAGGTCACGACCCTCAACATCGCATCCACACGTCTAATAAGAGATAAGGACACAATTTAGAAAATATCAAACCCAAAAAAATACGAAAATGCCCTCAAATAACCCCAAACGACCCACCTAGTCTGGTTTAAACCGAAAATGAACATATGCCTAAATATGTACCGATTTGAAACTCATGACCCCCAACATCGCATCCACACATCTATAAGAGATAAGGACACTATTTAAAAAATACCAAGCCCAAAAAAGTATAGAAACGCCCCCAAATAACCCCAAACTACCCACCCAGTCTGGTTCGGACAAAAAATGAACATATGTCAAAATACGTATCGATTCGAAGGTCACGATTCTCAACATCGCATCCATACGTCTAATAAGAGAAAAGAACACTTTTTAGAGAATCCCAAACCTAAAAAAGTACAGAAATACCCCCAAATAACCCCAAACGACCCACCCTGTCTGGTTTAAATCGAAAATGAACACATGCCGAAATAGGTTTCGATTGGAACGTCCCGACCCTCAACATCCCATCCACATGTCTAATAAGAGATAAGGACAGTTTTTAGAAAATCCCAAACCCAAAAAAGTACATAAATGCCCCCAAATAACCCCAAACGACCCACCCGGTCTGGTTTAATTTGAAAATGAACATATGTCAAAATAGGTATCGATTCAAAGGTCATGATTCTCAACATTGCATCCATATGTCTAATAAGAGATAAGGACACTTTTTAGAGAATCCCAAACCGAAAAAAGTACAGAAATGCCCCAAAATAATCCCAAACGATCCAACTAGTTTGGTTTAAATCGAAAATGAACATATGTTTAATAAGTATCGATTCGAAGGTCACAACCCTTAACATCGCACCCACACGTCTAATAAGAGATAAGGACACTTTTTAGAAAATCCCAAACCAAAAAAAGCACAGAAATGCCCCCAAATAACTCTAAACGACCCACACGGTCTGGTTTGGACCGAAAATGAACATATGTCAAAATATATATCGATTCGAAGGACACGACCCTCAACATCGCATCCACACGTCTAACAAGAGATAAGGACACCTTTTAAAGAATCCCAAACCCAAAAAAGTATAGAAATGCCCCCAAATAACCCCCAACAACCCACCCAGTCTGGGTTGAACCGAAAATGAACATATGTCGAAATAGGTATCAATTCGAATGTCACAACCCTCAACATCGTATCCACACGTCTAATAGGAGATAAGGACAGTTTTTAGAAAATCCCAAACCCAAAAAAGTACAGAAATGCCCCCAAATAACCCCAAACGACCCACCGGGATTGGTTTAAACCAAAAATAAACATATGTCGAAATAGATATCGATTCGAATTTAGAGACCTTCCTAGTATTCCCATTGTTAATGGAAGGGCAGATCTTGTTGTTTGGAAAGGTACGGCTAATGGCACTTTTTCTACAAAGTCGGCTTGGGAGAAAGTGAGGAGTAGATCTATAATGGTAGCTTGGCACAAGCTTGTTTGGTTTCCTGGTTTTTTGCCTAGGCACTCCTGTACTGCTTGGAGATGCCTGATGTCAGGGCTCCCCACAAAAGACCAGCTTCAAAGAAGGAATATAAATATTGGGCAGAATTTTATTCTTTGTTGGGGAAATTCAGAATGCCATAGCCATTTATTCTTTGAGTGTCCTTTTTCCAGAAACATTTGGGATAGAGTTAGTTCTATGCTTTTCCTTGGTGGTAAAGGCCCGGCTAGCCTCCTCGATGTGGTTAACTGGCTTGTTCAGGTAGTGTGTGTTAATGATAATTTGGATGTTATCCCTAAGATGGCTTTTTGTGCGTCAATCTATCATGTTTGGTGGGAGAGAAATCAGCGTCTCTTCAGTAATCAAGCAAGGTCTTATGATGCTATTATCCAAGCTATTAAGTTTGATGTTGTGACTAAGGGCTCTCAAAGCCCTATTTCGGTTGCCTATTCACCTAGGAATCAATTCTTGGTCGATATGTGGGGTTTACAGGTGAGATGGGCTGCTGTTATTCCCAAAGCTTGTGTCTGGCCCATACCTCCAGCAGATTTGTTTACTTTGCATTGCGATGGTTCCTTGAGGGGAGATAGAGCTGCTTACGGGGGCCTTATTCGCAATACCTTGGGGGACCCGGTTTTGGCTTATGTCGGCAAAGGTGTGGAGGCCTCGGTTCTTCATATGGAGTTACTAGCCATTTACAGGGGGGCTACTCTGTGCTTACAGAGAGAGCTTCGCCATATGTCCATCAGATCTGATTCGAAGGTGGCTATCGAGATTCTTACAGGTGTTTCCAGCTGCCCTTGGAGTGTATATACCTTGAAGTTCCAGATTTTGTCTAGCCTAAACCAGTTGGCTCATTATGAGATAAGGCATGTTTGGAGGGAGTTGAATCAGCCGGCGGATTTTATTGCTTCTATTGATCTTAGTGATGGGGAGACTATTTTATATCCTTCGGGTTTTGTTGAGGATCTTAACCGGTTGATTTATGATGATGTCTCCGGTAAGGTCCAGTTTAGACCTCCTTGATTGGGTCGGGTGTCTTTCTCATGTATTACCGAGGGGCATGTCCTCGGGGGGTGTGGGGCCCTTCCTCCCTCTTAGAGTTGTCTAAGGGTTGGAAGTAGGCTTCCTTCTTTTGTTTTCTTTCTTTTTCTTTTATACACATACATCTCACTTATCGAAAAAAAAAGATATCGATTCGAAGGTCACAACCCTCAACATCGCATCCACACGTCTAGTTAGAGATAAGGACACTTTTTAGAAAGTCCCAAACCCAAAAATGTACATAAATGCCCCCCAAATAACCCCAAACGACCCGCCGAGTTTAGTTTAAACTGAAAATAAACATGTCAAAATAGGTATCGATTCGAAGGTCACAACCCTCAACATCGCATCCACACGTCAAATTAGAGATATGGACACTTTTTAGAAAATCCCAAACCAGAAAAACTACAGAAATGCCCCCTAATAATCCCAAACGACCCAACTAGTCTGGTTTAAACCGAAAATGAATATACGTCCAAATAGGTATCGATTCGCTGGTCACAACCCTTAACATCGCACCCACACGTCTAATAAGAGATAAGGACATTTTTTAAAAAATCCCAAACCAAAAAAAGTACAGAAATGAGCCCGAATAACTCCAAACGACCTACACGGTCTGGTTCGGACAAAAAATGAACAAAATACAAAATACGTATCGATTCGAAGGGTAAAACCCTCAACATCGCATCCACACATCTAATAAGAGATAAGGACACTTTTTCGAGAATCTGAAACCCAAAAAAGTACAGAAATGCCCCCAAATAACCCCAAATGACCAACCCAGTCCGGTTTAAATCGAAAATGAACATATGTCGAAATAGGTATCGATTCAAATGTCACGACCCTCAATATCGTATCCACACTTCTAATTAGAGATACAGACAGTTTTTAGAAAATCCCAAACCCAAAAAAGTATAGAAATGCCCCCAAATAACCCCGAACAACCCACCCGGTCTGGTTTAAACTGAAAATAAACATATGTCGAAATAGGTATCGATTCGAAGGTCACAACCCTCAACATCGCATCCACACATCTAATTAGAGATAAGGACACTTTTTAGAAAATCCCAAACCCAAAAAAGTACAGAAATGCCCCCAAATAATCCCAAACGACCCAACTGGTCTGGTTAATACCGAAAATTAAAATGTCCAAATAGGTATTGATTCGCAAGTCACAACCCATAACATCGCACCCACACATCTAATAAGAGATAAGGACCATTTTTGGAAACTCCTAAACAAAAAAAGTACAAAAATGCCCCCAAATAACTTCAAACTACCCACCGTAGTCTGGTTCGGATCGGAAATGAACATATGTCAAAATACGTATCGATTCGGAGGTCACGATTTTCAACATCGTATCCATACGTCTATAAGAGAAAAGAACACTTTTTAGAAAATCCCAACCTAAAAAAGTATAGAAATGCCCCCAAATAACCCCAAACGACCCACCCGGTCTAGTTTAAATCGAAAATGAACATATGTCGAAATAGGTTTTGATTCGAACGTCCCGACCCTCAACACCGCATCCATACGTCTAATAAGAGATAAGGACACTTTTTAGAGAATCCTGAACCCAAAAAAGTACAGAAATGCCCCTAAATAACCCTAAATGACCCACCCGATCTGGTTTAAGCCGAAAATGAACATATGTAGAAATAGGTATCGATTCAAAGGTCACGATCCTCAACATCGCATCCACATGTCTAATAAGAGATAAGGACAGTTTTTAGAAAATCCCAAACCCAAAAAAGTACATAAATGCCCCCAAATAACCCCAAATGACCCACCCGGTCTAGTTTAAACCGAAAATGAACATAAGACGAAATAGGTATCGATTCGAAGGTCATGATTCTCAACATCGCATCCATACGTCTAATAAGAGATAAGGACACTTATTAGAGAATCCCAAACCCAAAAAAGTATAGAAATGCCCCCAAATAATTCCAAACGACCCAACTGGTTTAATAGGTATCGATTCGCAAGTCACAACCCTTAACATCGCACCCACACGTCTAATAAGAGATAAGGACACTTTTTAGAAAATCCCAAACCAAATAAAGTACAGATATGGCCCCAAATAGCTCCAAACGACCCACACTGTTTGTTTCGGACAAAAAATGAACGTATGTCAAAATACATATCGATTCGAAAGTCACTACCCTCAACATCGCATCCACATGTCTAATAAGAGATAATGACACTTTTTAGAGAATCCCAAACACAAAAAAGTACAGAAATGACCTCAAATATCTCCAAACGACCCACCTAGTCTGGTTTAAACCGAAAATGTACATATGTCGAAATATGTACCGATTCGAATGTAACGACCCTCAATATCACATCCACACGTCTAATAAGAGATAAGGATGGTTTTAAAAAAATCCCAAACCCAAAAAAGTATAGAAATGCCCCCAAATAACCCCAAACAACCCACCCGGTTTGGTTTAAACCGTAAATAAACATATGTCAAAATAGGTATCGATTCAATGGTCACGACCCTCAACATCGCATCCACACGTCTAATGAGAGATAAGGATACTTTTTAGAAAATCCCAAACCCAAAATAGTACATAAATGCCCCCCAAATAACCCCAAACGACCCGCCGAGTTTAGTTTAAACTGAAAATAAACATATGTCCAAATAGGTATCGATTTGCAGGTCACAACTCTTAACATCGCACCCACACGTCTAATAAGAGATAAGGACACTTTTTGGAAACTCCCAAACCAAAAAAAGAACATATGTCGAAATACGTATCGATTCGAACGTCACGAGCCGCAGCATCGCATCCACACATCTAATAAGAGATAAGGACACTTTTTAGAGAATCCCAAGCCCAAGAAAATACAGAAATGCACCAAAATAACCCCAAACGACCAACCCGGTCTGGTTTAAACCGAAAATGAACATATTTCGAAATAGGTATCGATTCGAACGTCACGACCCTCAACATCGCATCCATAGTTCTAATAAGAGATAAGGATACTTTTTACAGAATCCCAAACCTAAAAAAGTACAAAAATGCCCCCAAATAACCTGAAACGGCCCACCCGGTCTAGTTTAAACCAAAAATAAACATATGTCAAAATTGGTATCAATTCGAAGGTCATGACCCTCAACCTCACATCCACACGTCTAATAAGAGATAAGGAGACGTTTTAGAAAATACCAACCCCAAAAAAGTACAGAAATGCCCCCAAACAACCCCAAACGATCGACCCGGTCTGGTTTAAATAGAAAATGAACATATGCTGAAATAGGTAACGATAGATAGGTCACGACACTCAACATCGCATCCACACGTCTAATGAGAGATAAGGACACTTTTTAGAAAATGCCAAACCCTAAAAAGTATAGAAATGCCCCCAAATAACCCCAAACGACCCACCCGATCTGGTTTAACAGAAAATGAATATATGCCGAAATAGGTATTGATTCGAAGGTCACGACCCTCAACTTTGCATCCACACATATAATAAGAGATAAGGATAGTTTTTAGAAAATACAAAAATCACAGAATTACAGAAATGCCCCCAAATAACCCCAAACGATCCACTTGGTCTGGTTTAAACCGAATATGATATATAGAAATAGGTGTCGATTCGAAGGTCACGACCCTTAACATCGCATCGACACATCTAATTGGAGAAAAGGACACTTTTTAGAAAATCCCAAACCCAAAAAAGTACAGAAATGCCCCCAAATAACCCCAAACGACCCACTAGGTCCGGTTTAAACCAAAAATGAACATATGCCAAAATAGGTATCGATTCGAAGGTCACGACCCTCAACATCGCCTCCACATGTCTAATAAGAGAGAAGGACACTTTTTAAATAATCTAAAACCTAAAAAAGTATAGAAATGCCCCACTCGGTCTGGTTTAAACCGAAAATGAACATATACTGAAATAGGTATCGATTCGAAGGTCACGACCCTCAACATCGCATCCACACGTCTAATAAAGACATAAAGACACCTTTTAGAAAATACCAAACCCAAAAAAGTATAAAAATACCCTCAAATTACCCTAAACGACCCAACCGGTCTGGTTCAAATCGAAAATGAACATATGTCGAAATAGGTATCGATTTGAAGGTCATGACCCACAACATCGTATCCACACTTCTGATAAGAGATAGGGACAC
Organism: Telopea speciosissima; assembly: GCF_018873765.1. Taxonomy (NCBI): domain Eukaryota; kingdom Viridiplantae; phylum Streptophyta; class Magnoliopsida; order Proteales; family Proteaceae; genus Telopea; species Telopea speciosissima. The sequence goes on from NW_025317584.1 coordinate 31,730, forward strand.
TTTTAAAAAAATACCAAACCCAAAAAAGTACAGAAATTCCTCCAAATAACCCCAAACGACCCACCCGGTCTGGTTTAAACAAAAAATGAACATATGTCGAAATAGATATCGATTCAAAGGTCACGACCCTCAACATCGCATCCACACTTCTGATAAGAGATAAGGACACTTTTTAGAAAATACCAAACCCAAAAAAGTATAGAAATGCCCCCAAATACCCCTAAACGACCTACCAGGTCTGATTTAAATCGAAAATGAACATATGTCAAAATAGATATCGATTCGAAGGTCACAACCGCCAACATCGCATCCACACGTCTAATAAGAGGTAAGGACACTTTTTAGAAAATACCAAACCCAAAAAAGTACAAAAATGCCCTCAAATAACCCCAAACGACCCACCTAGGCTGGTTTAAACCGAAAATGAACATATGCTGAAAGATGTACCGATTTGAAGCTCATGACCCTCAACATCGCATCCAGACATCTATAAGGGATAAGGACACTTTCTAATAAATACCAAGCCCAAAATAGTATAGAAATACCCCAAATAACCCCAAACGACCCACCCGGTTTGGTTTAAATCGAAAATGAACATATGTCAAAATAGGAATCGATTCGAAGGTCAAGACCCTCAACATCGCATCCTCACGTCTAATTAGAGATAAAGACACTTTTTAGAGAATCCCAAACCCAAAAAAGTACAAAAATGCCCCCAAATAACCCCAAACGACCCACCCGGTCTGGTTTAAACAAAAAATGAACATAAACCAAAATAGGTATCGATTAGACGGTTACGACCCTCAACATCGTATCTACATGTCAAATAAGTGATAAGTGCACTTTTTAGACAATACAAAGCCCAAAAAACTATAGAAATGCTCCCAAATATCCCCAAACAACCCATCTAGTCTGGTTTACAATGAAACGAATATATGCCGAAATAGGTATCGATTCGAAGGTCACGACCCTCAACATTGCATCCACACGTCTAATAAGAGATAAAGAGACTTTTTAGATAATCCCAAACCCAAAAAGGTACAGAAATGCCCCCAAATAACCCCAAACGACCCACTCATTCTGGTTCAAACCGAAAATGAGCATATGTAGAAATAGATATCGATTTGAAGGTCACGACCCTCAACATCGCATCCACATGTCTAATAAGGGATAAGGACACTTTTTAGAAAATACCAAACCCAAAAAAGTACAGAAATTCCTCCAAATAACCCCAAACGATCCAACCGGTCTGGTTTAAACGAAAAATGAACATATGTCAAAATAGATATTGATTCAAAGGTCATGACCCTCAACATCGCATCCACACGTCTGATAAGAGATAAGGACACTTTTTAGAAAATACCAAACCCAAAAAAGTATAGAAATGCCCCCAAATAGCCCCAAACGACCCACGGGGTCTGATTTAAACCAAAAATGAACATATGTCGAAATAGATATCGATTCGAAGGTCACGACCGTCAACATCGCATCCACACTTCTAATAAGAGATAAGGACACTTTTTAGAAAATACCAAACCCAAAAAAGTGCAAAAATGCCCTCAAATAACCCCAAATGACCCACCTAGGTTGGTTTAAATCGAAAATGAACATATGCCGAAATATGTACCGATTTGAAGCTCATGACCCTCAACATCGCATCCACACATCTATAAGGGATAAGGACACTTTTTAAAAAATACCAAGCACAAAATAGTATAGAAATACCCCCAAATAACCCCAAACGACCGACCCGGTTTTGTTTAAATTGAAAATGAACATATGTCAAAATAGGAATCGATCCGAAGGTCAAGATCCTCAACATCGCATCCACACGTCGATTAGTGATAAGGACATTTTTTAGAGAATCCCAAACCCAAAAAAGTATAGAAATGCCCTCAAATAACACAAACGACCCACCCGATCTGGTTTAAACCGAAAATGAACATACGACGAAATGGGTATCGATTCGAAGGTCACGACCGTCAACATCGCATCCGCACGTCTAATAGGAGATAAGGACAGTTTTTAGAAAATACCAAACCCAAAAAGGTACAAAAATTCCCCTAAATAACCCCAAACGACCCACCCGGTTTGGTTTAAACCGAAAATGAACATAAGTCAAAATAGGTATCGATTAGAAGGTCACGACCCTCAACATCGCATCCACATGTCTAATAATTGATAAGGACACTTTTTGGACAATACAAAAACCAAAAAACTACTGAAATGCTTCCAAATAGCCCCAAACAACCCACCCGGTCTGGTTTAAACCGAAAATGAACATATGCAGAAATAGGCATCGATTCGACGCTCATGACCCTCAACATCGCATCCACATGTCTAATAAGAGATAATTAGACGTTTTAGACAATATACCAAACCCAAAAAGGTACAGAAATGCCTCCAAATAACCCCAAACGACCCACCCAGTCTGGTTTAAACCGAAAACTAATATATGCTGAAATAGGCATTGATTCGAAGGTCACGATCCTCCACACGTCAAATAAGAGATAAGGACACTTTTTAGAAAATACCAAACCCAAAAGTGGTCAAGTGCCTAGCGCACTTGGTAGCTAGTGGTGCATAAAGGCCCATTCCTATCCGGTGGTCTTGAGTTCAAGCCTCCTGGTTCACATCCTACATCCCCCCTACCTATCAAAACATTAAAAAAAAAAATACCAAACCCAAAAAGGTACAAAAATTTCCCTAAATAACCCCAACCGACCAACCAGATCTGGTTTGAACTGAAAATGAACATATGTCGACATAGGCAACGATTCGAAGATCACGACTCGCAACATCGCATCCACACGTCTAATAAGAGATAAGGACACTTATTAGAAAATATCAAACCCCAAAAAGTTTAGAAATGCCCCCAAATAACACGAAACCACCCACCTAGTCTGGTTTAAATCGAAAATGAACGTATGTCAAAATAGGTATCAATTCGAAGGTCACGACCCTCAACATCACATCCACACGTCTAATAAGAGATAAGGAAACTTTTCAGAAAATACCAAACCCAAAAAAGTACAGAAATGCCTGATGAGCACATTTATGTGTGAAATCTTAGGGCATAAAGCATACATTTTATCACATTGGACAGAGTTACTCGGTGCTTTCTTGTGCTTTTCAGGTTGTAGGTGATTTCTTGTGAAAATGGAGGAGATGATGCTAAGGAAATGTTTTTAAGCTGTTTAAAGGTGTTAATGGCTTGGATGTGTAGCCCATCGAGTCAGCTTCGTAACGGTTCAAACGACACATGATTCCGAGTTGAAACAAGAAGTTACGGATGTTTCCGTAACGAAGCACGAAAATGGTCTATAGGGGTTTATTTGTAATTATTGACAGTCGGCTGGGGATAAAGTGAAACGAAAGTTCAGATTGTAGGGGCCTTAACGCAATTATTAGAAGTTATATTTCTTGTACCCGAAAGATTCCATTTGGAGGGCTCTGGACAGTCCAACTTCAACTTGAGAAATCTTGGGCTCCCGAACTCCAAATTGGACGAAATTTGGGTCTATTTTGGGTGATTCTTCGCAAGGAACACAATGGTGAGGCCTATATAAGCACCCCATGCTCCACGTTTTCTGAAGGACAGAATGGGTATTTTATTTATTCTTGAAGGAATCCTAGCCATCACCCTTACTCTCTCTCTCCTCCAACTTCTCAAGGGCACTTCTGAAATTCTACTTGGGATAGATTTATTTTGAAAGATATTCTCTCACCTATGGAAAGTTGAAAAATCAAAGATGTTTTGATTTTATTGGTTGGAGAAGATATCTACAAAGAAAAGGAAGCACTTGTTAGAATTGGAAGTTTACTTTTCTAGAAATAGAAGGTCTATGTAAACAATCTTCTCTTCTTCTTCTTTCTATTTTTTTCTTTTTTCTTAGGATTCAAGGCATTGTAAAAGAGGAAGGAGAAAAGAATATTCTCTTTTCTTAGGGAATATTTCTCCTACACTTCCCTCTTCTCTCTTCTCTTTTCTTCCCCCTATAAATACCCCTTGCCCTTTGGGTTGTAAGAAGTTAGTAGTTTTTTAGTTCAGTTTTTAGTTAGTTTCTAGTTCAATTTTAATTCAGTTTTTTAGTGTAATTTTTATTTCATTCACTTAGTGAAATTTTCTCTTCTTTTCCTATTTTTGGCTTAAGTTCTTAGTTTTGATTTCAAGTTCTTAGTTTTGATTTCATAAGTCTAGTTTAATGGTTGTAATAGTTATAGTTTAAAGCTTCCTAGTCTAAGTTCCTATGTTGATGACAAGACATGGAGATTTAGAAGAGGAAGCCATGGTGAGTTTATTCAAGTATTTAAACACATCAAGGTATCTCATTCTCTAAACCCTTAATCTCATTCTCCCTTTCCTCTATCTCTCTCTATCTTCTTCTTCTTCTCCCTCTATTTCTTTTATTTTTTTTATATGGTTGTGGTTTGTGGATGCACTTTTATTCCCTTATTCCTTTTTATGTGGTTATTATGTGTGGCTGTTTTTTTTTATTCCTTTCAATTTGCGTTAGTCTGATAGATTAGATGCTCATGTGTTAGGACGCCAATTTAATCCCTTAATTTTGTTAGATGCTTATGAGTTAGGATGCATTAATTTTTATTAATTTAATTAGTTTAATTTAACACTTTAATTTGGTTCACTTTGCATTACTTTTAAGTTAGTTAAATAGAGTGGCGTATATCTCCTCGTGTTCGACCCGTAGCTACGATTGACCCGTACGCTTGCGGTATTATTTTAACTCAAACAATGCCCCCAAATAACCCCAAACGACCCACCCGGTCTGCTTTAAACCAAAAATGAACATAAGTCGAAATAAGTATCGATTCGAAGCTCACGTCCCTCAACATCGCATCCACACGTTTAGTAAGAGATAGGGACACTTTTTATAGAATCCCAAATCCAAAAAGGTACAGAAATGCCCCCAAATAACCCAAAACGACCCAACGAGTCTGATTTAAACTGAAAATGAACATATGTCAAAATAGGTATCGATTCGAAGGTCACGACCATCAACATCGCATCCACACGTCTAATAAGGGAGAAGGACACAATTTAGAAAATATCAAACCCAAAAAAATACGAAAATGCCATCAAATAATCCCAAACGACCCACCTAGTCTGGTTTAAACCAAAAATGAACATATGCCTAAATATGTACCGATTTGAAGCTCATGACCCTCAACATCGCATCCACACATCTATAAGAGATAAGGACACTTTTTAAAAAATACCAAGCCCAAAATAGTATAGAAACGCCCCCAAATAACCCCAAACGACCCACCCGGTATGGTTTAAACCGAAAATGAACATAAGTCGAAATAAGAATCGATTCAAAGGTCAAGACCCTCAACATCGCATCCACACGTCTAATTAGAGATACGGACACTTTTTTAAAAATCTCAAACCGAAAAAGTACAAAAATGCCCCCAAATAACCACAAACGACCCAACCGATCTAGTTTAAACCGAAAAGGAACATATGCCAAAATAGGTATCGATTCAAAGGTCACGACCCTTAACATCGCATCCAGACGTCTAATAAGAGATAAGGACATTTTTTAGAAAATAGCAAACCTTAAAAAGTACAAAAATGCCCCCAAATAACCCTAAACAACCCACATGGTTTGGTTTAAACCGAAAATGAACTTATGTCAAAATTAATATCGATTCGAAGGTCCCGACCCTCAACATCGCACTCACATGTGTAATAAGAGGTATTGATCCTTTTTAGAAAGTACCAAACCCGAAAAAGTACAGAAATGCCCTTAAATTTCTCCAAATGACCCACCCGGTCTGGTTTAAACCAAAAATGAACATATGTCAAAATAGGTATCGATTCAAAGGTTACGACCCTCAACATCGCATCCACACGACTAGTAAGAGATAAGGACACTTTTTAGAAAATGCCAAACCCATAAAAGTGTAGAAATACCCCCAAATAACCCCAACAACCCACCGGTTCTGGTTTAAACCGAAAAGGAACATATGCCGAAATGGATATTGATTCGAAGGTCACGACCCTCAACATCGCTTCCACACGTCTAATCAGAGATGATGACACTTTTTAGAAAATACAAAACCCTAAAAAGTACAGAAATGTCCCCAAATAACCTCAACTGACCCACCCGGTCTGGTTTAAATCGAAAATGAACTTTTGTCGAAATAGGTATCGATTCGAAGGTCACGATCCTCAACATCGCATCCACACATCTAATAAGAGATAAAGACACATTTTAGAGAATCCCAAACCTAAAAAGTACAGAAATGCCCCAAAATAACCCCGAACGACCCACCCAGTCTGGTTTAAACCAAAAATTAACATATGCCAAAATAAGTATCGATTCGAAGGTCACGACCCTCAACATCGCATCATCACGTCTAATAATTGATAAGGACACTTTTTAGAAGATACCAAACAAAAAAAAGTACATAAATGCCCCCAAATAACCCAAACGACCCACCCGTTCTGGTTTAAACCGAAAAGGAACATATGCCGAAATAGGTATCGATCCGAAGGTCACGACCCTCAACATCTTATCCAGACATCTGATAAGAGATAAGGACACTTTTCAGAAAATAGCCGACCCTAAAAAGTACAAAAATACCCCCCAAATAAGCCCAAATGACCCACCCGATCTGGTTTAAACCAAAATGAACATATGTCGAAATAGGTATCGATTCGAAGCTCACGACCCTGAACATCGCTTCCACACGTCTACTAAGAGATAAGGACACACTTTAGAAAATACTAAACCCAAAAAAATACATAAATGCCCCCAAATAACCCCAAACGACCCACCCAGTCTGGATTAAATCGAAAATGAACGTATGTCAAAATAGGTATCGATTCGAAGGTCACCACCCTCAATATCGCATCCACACATCTAATAAGAGAGAAGGACACTTTTTAGAAAATCTCAAGCCCAAAAAAGAATAGAAATGCCCCCAAATAACCCCAAACGATCCACCCGGTCTAGTTTAAACCGAAAATGAACATATGCCAAAATAGGTATCGATAGGAAGGTCACGATCCTCAAAATCTCATTCACATGTCTAATAAGAGAAAATGACACTTTTTAGAAATACCAAACTCAAAAAAGTACAAAAATGCCCCCAAATTACCCCAAACGACTCACCCGGTCTGGTTTAAATCTAGAATGAACATTTGTCGAAAGAGGTATCAATTCGACGGTCATGACTCTCAACAATGCATCCACACGTCTAATAAGATATAAGGACACTTTTTACTAAATACAAAACCCAAAAAAGTATAGAAATACCCCCAAATAACCCGAAACGACCCACCCGGTCTGGTTCAAATAAAAAATGAACATATGTCGAAATAGATATCGATTCAAAGGTCACAACCCTCAACATCGCATCCACACGTCTAAAAAGAGATAAGGGAAATTCTTAGAAAATCCTAGGCCCAAAAGAGAACAGAAATGCCCCTAAACAACCCCAAACGATCCACCCGGTCTGGTTTAAATCGAAAAGAAACATACGCCAAACTAGGTATCGAATCAAAGTTCATGACCCTTAACATCGCATCCAAAAGTCTAAAAAGAGAAAAGGACACTTTTTTGAAAATAGAAAACCCTAAAAAGTACAAAAATGCCCTCAAATAACCCCAAACGACCCACACGGTCTGGTTTAAATCGAAAATGAACATATGTCAAAATTGGTATCGATTCGAAGGTCACGACCCTCAACATCGCACTCACACGTGTAATAAGAGGTAATGACCCTTTTTAGAAAATACCAAACCCAAAAAAGTACAGAAATGCCCCTAAATATCCCCGAATGGCCCACCTGGTCTGGTTTAAACCGAAAATGAACATATGTCAAAATAGGTATCGATTCGAGGGTCACGACTCTCAACATCGCATCCACACATCTAATAAGAGATAAGGACACTTTTTAGAAGATACCAAACAAAAAAAAGTACAGAAATGCCCCCAAATAACCCCAACGACCTACCCGTTCTGGTTTAAACCGAAAAGAAATAGATGCCAAAATAGGTATCGATTCAAAGGTCAAGACCCTTCACATCGCATCCAGACGTCTAAAAAGAGATAAGGACACTTTTTAGAAAATAGCAAACCCTAAAAAGTATAGAAATGCCCTCAAATAACCCAAAACCACCCACGCGGTCTTGTTTAAATCGAAAATTAACATATGTCAAAATTTGTATCGATTCGAAGGTCACGACCCTCAACATCGCACTCACACGTGTAATAAGAGGTAATGACCCTTTTTAGAAAATACCAAACCCAAAAAAGTATAGAAATGCCTATAAATATTCCCAAATGACCCACCCAGTCTGGTTTAAACCGAAAATGAACATATGTCAAAATAGGTATCGATTTGCAGGCCACGACTCTCAACATCGCATCCACACATCTAATAAGAGATAAGGACACATTATAGAGAATCCCAAACCAATAAAGGCACAGAAATGCCCCCAAATAACCCCAAACGACCCACCCGGTCTGGTTTAAATAAAAAATTAACATATGCCGAAATAGGTATCGATTCGAAGGTCACGACCCTCAACATCGCATCCCCATGTCTAATAATAGATAAGGACAGTTAGAAAATACAAAACCCAAAAAAGTATAGAAATGCCCCCAAATCATTCCAAACGACCCAACCGATCTGGTATCGATTAGAAGGTCACGACCCTCAGCATTGCATCAACAAGTCTAATAAGAGATAAGGACACTTTTTAGAAAACTCAAATACCAAAAAATATAGAAATGCCGCCAAATAACCCCAAATGACCCACCCTGTCTGGTTTAAACTGAAAATGAACATATGCCAAAATAGGTATCGATTCGAAGGTCACAACCCTCAACCTCGCTTCCACACATCTAATTAGAGAAAATGACACTTTTTAGAAAATAGCAAACCCAAAAAAGTAAAGAAATGTCCCCAAATAACCCCAAACGACCCACCCGGTATGGTTTAAACCGAAAATGAACATATGTCGAAATAGGTATCGATTCGAAGGTCACGACCCTCAACATTGCATCCACACATCTAATAAGAGGTAAGGGCAATTCTTAGAAAATCCCAGGCCAAAAAGCGAACAGAAATGCTCCCAAATAACCCCTAACGGCCGCCCGGTTAAGTTTAAACCGAAATTGAACAAATGCCGAAATAGGTATCTATTCGAAGGTCACGACCCTCAACATCGCATCCACACGTCTAATAAGAGATAAGGACACTTTTTAGAAGATGCCAAACAAAAAACAAGTTCAAAAATGCCCCAAAATAACCCCAACGACCCACCCGATTTGGTTTAAACTGAAAAGGAACATATACCGAAATAGGTATCGATTCGAAGGTTACGACCCTCAACATCGCATCCAGACGTCTGATATGAGATAAAGACACTTTTTAGAAAATAGCCAACCCTAAAATGAACGTATGTCGAAATAGGTATCAATTCAAAGGTCACAACCCTCAACATCGTATCCTCACGTCTAATAAGACATAGGGCAATTCATAGAAAATCCCAGGCCCAAAAGAGAACAGAAATGCCCCCAAATAACCCCAAACGACCGACCTGGTCAGGTTTAAACCGAAAATGAATATATGTCAAAATAGATATCGATTCGAAGGTCACGACCCTCAACATCGCTTCCACACGTCTATTAAGAGATAAGGATACATTTTAGAGAATATTAAACCCAAAAAAAATATAGAAATGCCCCGAAATAACCCCAACCGACCCACCCGGTCTGGTTTAAATAAAAAATTAACATATGCCGAAATAGGTATCGATTCGAAGGTCATGACCCTCAACATTACATCCACAAGTCTAATAAGAGATAAGGACTATTGTTAGAAAATACAAAACCCAAAAAAGTGTAGAAATGCGGCCAAATAACCCCAAATGAACCACCCTGTCTAGTTTAAACCGAAAATGAACATATGCCAAAATAGGTATCGATTCGAAGGTCACAACCCTTGACCTCGCTTCCACACGTCTAATTAGAGAAAATGGCTCTTTTTAAAAAATACCAAACCCTAAAATGTAAAGAAATGTCCCCAAATAACCCCAAACAACCCACCCGGTATGGTTTAAACCGAAAATGAACATATGTCGAAATAGGTATCGATTCGAAGGTCACAACCCTCAACATCGCATCCACACGTCTAATAAGCGACAAGGACACTTTTTAGAAAATGCCAAACCTATAAATGTGCAGAAATGCCCCAAAATAACCCCAACGACCAACCCGTTCTGGTTTAAACCGAAAAGGAACATATGCCGAAATAGGTATTGAATCGAAGGTCATTACCCTCAACATCGCTTCCACACGTCTAATAAGAGATGAGGACACTTTTTAGAAAATACCAAACCCTAAAAAGTACAGAAATGTCCCCAAATAACCTCAAACGACCCACCCGGTCTAGTTTAAACAAAAAATGAACATATGTCAAAATAGGTATCGATTCGAATGTCACAACCCTCAACATCGCATCCACTCGTCTAATAAGAGATAAAGACACTTTTTAGAAGATACCAAACAAAAAAAAGTACGGAAATGCCCCCAAATCATGCCAACGACCCACCCGTTCTGGTTTAAACCGAAAAGGAACATATGCCAAAATAGGTATCAATTCGAAGGTCACGACCCTCAACATCGCATCCAGACGTCTAATAAGAGATAACGTTACTTTTGTAGAAAATAGAAAACCCTAAAAAGTACAGAAATGCCCCCAAATAACCCCAACGACCCACCCGTTCTGGTTTAAACCGAAAAGAAACATACGCCAAACTAGGTATCGAATCAAAGTTCATGACCCTTAACATCGCATCCAAAAGTCTAAAAAGAGAAAAGGACACTTTTTTGAAAATAGAAAACCCTAAAAAGTACAAAAATGCCCTCAAATAACCCCAAACGACCCACACGGTCTGGTTTAAATCGAAAATGAACATATGTCAAAATTGGTATCGATTCGAAGGTCACGACCCTCAACATCGCACTCACACGTGTAATAAGAGGTAATGACCCTTTTTAGAAAATACCAAACCCAAAAAAGTACAGAAATGCCCCTAAATATCCCCGAATGGCCCACCTGGTCTGGTTTAAACCGAAAATGAACATATGTCAAAATAGGTATCGATTCGAGGGTCACGACTCTCAACATCGCATCCACACATCTAATAAGAGATAAGGACACTTTTTAGAAGATACCAAACAAAAAAAAGTACAGAAATGTCCCCAAATAACCCCAACGACCTACCCGTTCTGGTTTAAACCGAAAAGAAACAGATGCCAAAATAGGTATCGATTCAAAGGTCAAGACCCTTAACATCGCATCCAGACGTCTAAAAAGAGATAAGGACACTTTTTAGAAAATAGCAAACCCTAAAAAGTATAGAAATGCCCTCAAATAACCCAAAACCACCCACGCGGTCTTGTTTAAATCGAAAATTAACATATGTCAAAATTTGTATCGATTCGAAGGTCACGACCCTCAATATCGCACTCACACGTGTAATAAGAGGTAATGACCCTTTTTAGAAAATACCAAACCCGAAAAAGTATAGAAATGCCTATAAATATTCCCAAATGACCCACCCAGTCTGGTTTAAACCGAAAATGAACATATGTCAAAATAGGTATCGATTTGCAGGTCACGACTCTCAACATCGCATCCACACATCTAATAAGAGATAAGGACACATTATAGAGAATCCCAAACCAATAAAGGCACAGAAATGCCCCCAAATAACCCCAAACGACCCACCCGGTCTGGTTTAAATAAAAAATTAACATATGCCGAAATAGGTATCGATTCGAAGGTCACGACCCTCAACATCGCATCCCCATGTCTAATAATAGATAAGGACAGTTAGAAAATACAAAACCCAAAAAAGTATAGAAATGCCCCCAAATCATTCCAAACGACCCAACCGATCTGGTATCGATTAGAAGGTCACGACCCTCAGCATTGCATCAACAAGTCTAATAAGAGATAAGGACACTTTTTAGAAAACTCAAATACCAAAAAATATAGAAATGCCGCCAAATAACCCCAAATGACCCACCCTGTCTGGTTTAAACTAAAAATGAACATATGCCAAAATAGGTATCGATTCGAAGGTCACAACCCTCAACCTCGCTTCCACACATCTAATTAGAGAAAATGACACTTTTTAGAAAATAGCAAACCCAAAAAAGTAAAGAAATGTCCCCAAATAACCCCAAACGACCCACCCGGTATGGTTTAAACCGAAAATGAACATATGTCGAAATAGGTATCGATTCGAAGGTCACGACCCTCAACATTGCATCCACACATCTAATAAGAGGTAAGGGCAATTCTTAGAAAATCCCAGGCCAAAAAGCGAACAGAAATGCTCCCAAATAACCCCTAACGGCCGCCCGGTTAAGTTTAAACCGAAATTGAACAAATGCCGAAATAGGTATTTATTCGAAGGTCACGACCCTCAACATCGCATCCACACGTCTAATAAGAGATAAGGACACTTTTTAGAAGATGCCAAACAAAAAACAAGTTCAAAAATGCCCCAAAATAACCCCAACGACCCACCCGATTTGGTTTAAACTGAAAAGGAACATATACCGAAATAGGTATCGATTCGAAGGTTACGACCCTCAACATCGCATCCAGACGTCTGATATGAGATAAAGACACTTTTTAGAAAATAGCCAACCCTAAAGTGAACGTATGTCAAAATAGGTATCAATTCAAAGGTCACAACCCTCAACATCGTATCCTCACGTCTAATAAGACATAGGGCAATTCATAGAAAATCCCAGGCCCAAAAGAGAACAGAAATGCCCCCAAATAACCCCAAACGACCGACCTGGTCAGGTTTAAACCGAAAATGAATATATGTCAAAATAGATATCGATTCGAAGGTCACGACCCTCAACATCGCTTCCACACGTCTATTAAGAGATAAGGATACATTTTAGAGAATATTAAACCCAAAAAAAATATAGAAATGCCCCGAAATAACCCCAACCGACCCACCCGGTCTGGTTTAAATAAAAAATTAACATATGCCGAAATAGGTATCGATTCGAAGGTCACGACCCTCAACATTACATCCACAAGTCTAATAAGAGATAAGGACTATTGTTAGAAAATACAAAACCTAAAAAAGTGTAGAAATGCGGCCAAATAACCCCAAATGAACCACCCTGTCTAGTTTAAACCGAAAATGAACATATGCCAAAATAGGTATCGATTCGAAGGTCACAACCCTTGACCTCGCTTCCACACGTCTAATTAGAGAAAATGGCTCTTTTTAAAAAATACCAAACCCTAAAATGTAAAGAAATGTCCCCAAATAACCCCAAACAACCCACCCGGTATGGTTTAAACCGAAAATGAACATATGTCGAAATAGGTATCGATTCGAAGGTCACAACCCTCAACATCGCATCCACACGTCTAATAAGCGACAAGGACACTTTTTAGAAAATGCCAAACCTATAAATGTGCAGAAATGCCCCAAAATAACCCCAACGACCAACCCGTTCTGGTTTAAACCGAAAAGGAACATATGCCGAAATAGGTATTGAATCGAAGGTCATCACCCTCAACATCGCTTCCACACGTCTAATAAGAGATGAGGACACTTTTTAGAAAATACCAAACCCTAAAAAGTACAGAAATGTCCCCAAATAACCTCAAACGACCCACCCGGTCTAGTTTAAACAAAAAATGAACATATGTCAAAATAGGTATCGATTCGAATGTCACAACCCTCAACATCGCATCCACTCGTCTAATAAGAGATAAAGACACTTTTTAGAAGATACCAAACAAAGAAAAGTACAGAAATGCCCCCAAATAACCCAAACGACCCACCTGTTCTGATTTAAATCGAAAAGGAACATATGTCGAAATACGTATCGATTCGATGGTCACAAACCTCAACTTCGCATCCACACGTCTAAAAAGAGATAAGGACATTTTTTAGAAAATACTAAACCAAAAAAAGTACATAAATGCCCCCAAATAACCCCAAACGACCTACCCGGTCTGGTTTAAATCGAAAATGAACATATGCCAAAATTGGTATCGATTCGAAGGTCACGACCGTCAACATCACCTCCACACGTCTAATAAGAGATAAGGAGACTTTTTACAAAATACTAAACCAAAAAAAGTACATAAATGCCCCCAAATAACCCCAAACCACCCACCCAGTCTGGTTTAAATAAAAAATAAACATATGCCGAGATCGGTATCGATATGAATGTCACAACCCTGAACATCGCATCCACACGTATAATAAGAGATAAAGACACTTTTTAGAAAAACCCAAACCCAAAAAAGTATAGAAATGCCCTCAAATAACCCCGAACGACCCCCCCTGTCCGATTTAAGCCTAAAATGAACATATGTCGAAATACATATCGATTCGAAGGTCACGACCATCAACATCGCATCCACACGTCTAACAGGAGATAAGGACACTTTTTAGAAAAATACTAAACCCAAAAAAGTACATAAATGCCCCCAAATAACCCCAAACGACCCACCCGATCAGGTTTAAACCAAAAATTAACATATGCCGAAATCGGTATCGATTCGAAGGTCACGATCCTCAAAATCTCATCCACATGTCTAATAAGAGAAAATGACAATTTTTAGAAAATACCAAACCCAAAGAAGTACAAAATGCCCCCAAATTACCCCAAACGACCCACCCGATCTAGTTTAAATCTAGAATGAATATTTGTCGAAAGATGTATCAATTCGACGGTCACGACTCTCAACAATGCATCCACACGTCTAATAAGATATAAGGACACTTTTTACTAAATACAAAACCTAAAAAAGTATAGAAATACCCCCAAATAACCCCAAACGACCTACCCGGTCTGGTTCAAATCAAAAATGAACATATGTCGAAATAGGTATCGATTCGGAGATCACGACCCTCAACATCGCATCCACACGTCTAATAAGAGATTAGGGAAATTCTTAGAAAATCCTAGGCCCAAAAGAGAACAGAAATGTCTCTAAACAACCCCAAACGACCCACCCAGTCTGGTTTAAATAAAAAATGAACATATGTCAAAATAGGTATCGATTCGAAGGTCACGACCCTCAACATCGCATCCACACGTCTAATAAGAGATAAGGATACCTTTTAGAAGATACCAAACAAAAAAAGTATAGAAATGCCCCCAAATAACGCCAACGACCCACCCGTTTTGGTTTAAACCGAAAAGCAACATATGCCAAAATAGGTATCGATTCGAAGGTCACGACCCTCAACATTGCATCCAGACGTCTAATAAGAGATAAGGACACTTTGCAGAAAATAGCAAACCCTAAAAAGTATAGAAATGCCCCCAAATAACCCCAAACAACCCACACGGTCAGGATTAAACCAAAAATGAACATATGTCGAAATTGGTATCGATTCGAAGGTCACGACCATCAACATCGGACTCACACGTCTAATAAGAGGTAATGACCCTTTTTAGAAAATTCCAAACCCAAAAAAGTACGGAAATGCTCCTAAATAACCCCAAATGGCCCACCCGGTCTGGTTTAAATCGAAAATTACACATATGTCAAAATAGGTATCGATCCGAAGGTCACAACCCTCAACATTGCATCCACACGCCTAATAGAAGATGAGGACACCTTTTGGAAAATGCCAAACCCATAAGAGTGCAGAAATGCCCCCAAATAACCCCAACGACCCACCTGTTCTGGTTTGAACCGAAAAGGAACATATGCCGAAATAGGTATTGACTCGAAGGTCACGACCCTCAACATTGCTTCCACACGTCTAATAAGAGATGAATACACTTTTTAGAAAATACAAAACCCTAAAAAGTACAGAAATGTCCCCAAATAACCTCAAATGACCCACCCGGTCTGGTTTAAACCGAAAATGAACATATATCAAAAATGGTATCGATTCGAAGGTCATGACCCTCAATATCGCATCCACATGTCTAATAAGAGATAAGGGCAATTCTTAGAAAATCCCAAGCCCAAAAGAGAACTGAAATGCCCCCAAATAACCCTAAACGACCCACCCGATCTTGTTTAAATAAAAAATGAACATATGTCGAAATAGGTATCGATTCAAAGGTTAGGACCCTCAACATCGCATCCACATGTCTAATAAGAGATAAGGACCCTTTTTAGAAGATACCAAACAAAAAAAAAGAACAGAAATGCCCCAAAATAACCCCAACGACCCACCCGTTCTGGTTTAAACCGAAAAGGAACATATGCCAAAATAGGTATCGATTCGAAGGTCACGACCCTCAACATCACATCCAGACATCTAATAAGGGATAAGGACACTTTTTAGAAATAGCCAACCCTAAAAAGTACTGAAATGCACCCAAATAACCCCAAACGACCCACACGGTCTGGTTTAAACTGAAAATGAACATATGTCGAAATAAGTATCGATTCGAAGGTCACGACCCTCAACAGCGCATCCACACATCTAATAAGAGATAAGAGCACTTTTTAGAAAATACCGAACCCTGAAAAGTAAAGAAATGCCCCCAAATAATCCCAAACGACCCACCTTGTTTGGTTTAAACCAAAAATGAACATGTCAAAATAGGTATCGATTCGAAGGTCACGTCCCTCAACATCATATCCAAACGTCTAATAAGAGATATGGACACGTTTTAGAAAATCCCAAACCCAAAAAAGTATAGAAATGCCCCGAAATAACCCCAAACGAAACACCCGATCTGGTTTAAACCAAAAATTAACATATGCCGATATACGTATCAATTCAAAGGTCACGACCCTCAACATCGCATCCACCCATCTAGTAAGTGATAATGACACTTTTTAGAAAATACCAAACGCAAAAAAGTACAGAAATGCCCCCAAATAGCTCCAAATGACCCATCGGCCAGGTTCGGACCGGGACTGAATATATGTCAAAATACGTATCGATTCGAAGGTCACGACCATCAACATCGTATCCACACAAATAATAAGAAATAAGGACACTGTTTAAAAAATCCCAAACCCAAAAAAGTACAGAAATTCCCCCAAATAACCCCAAACGACCCAACTGGTTTGGTTTAAACCGAAAATGAACATATGTCCAAATAAGTATCGATTCGTAGGTCACAACCCTCAACATAGCACCCACACATCTAATAAGAGATAAGGACACTTTTTAAAAAATCCCAAACCAAAAAAAGTACAAAAATGCCCCCAAACAACTCCAAACAACCCACCCGATCTGGTTTGGACCAAAAATGAACATGTGTCGAAATACGTATTGATTCGTAGGTCACGACCCTCAACATAGAATCCACACGTCTAATGAGAGATAAGGACACTCTTTAGAGAATCCCAAACCCAAAAAAGTACAGAAATGCCCCAAATAACCCCAAACGACCCACCCGGTTTGGTTTAAACAGAAAATGAACATATGTCAAAATAGGTATCGTCTCTAACGTCACGACCCTCAATATCGCAACCACGCGTCTAATAAGAGATAATGACACTTTTTAGAAAATCCCAAACCCAAAAAAGTATAGAAATACCCCAAATAACCCCAAACGACCAACCCGGTCTGGTTTAAGCCGAAAATGAACATATGTAGAAATAGGTATCGATTCGAAGGTCACGACCCCCAAACGACCCACCCGGTCTTGTTTAATTCGAAAATGAACATATGTCGAAATAGGTATCGATTCGAAGGTCATGATTCTCAACATCGCATCCATATGTCTAATAAGAGATAAGGACACTTTTTAGAGAATCCCAAACCCAGAAAAGTACAGAAATGCCCCCAAATAATCCCAAACGACCCAACTGGTTTGGTTTAAACTGAAAATGAACATATGTTTAATAGGTATCGATTCGTAGGTCACAACCCTTAACATCGCACCCACACGTCTAATAAGAGATAAGGACACTTTTTAGAAAATCCCAAACCAAAAAAAGCACAGAAATGCCCCTAAATAACTCCAAACGACCCACACGGTCAGGTTCGGGCCGAAAATGAACATATGTCAAAATACATATTGATTCGAAGGACACGACCCTCAACATCGCATCCACACTTCTAACAAGAGATAAGGACACCTTTTAAAGAATCCCAAATCGAAAAAAGTATAGAAATGCCCCCAAATAACCCCCAACGACCCACCCAGTCTGGGTTGAACAAAAAATAAACATATGTCGAAATAGGTATCGATTCGAATGTCACAACCCTCACTATCGCATCCACACGTCTACTAGGAGATAAGGACAGTTTTTAGAAAATCCCAAACCCAAAAAAGTATAGAAATGCCCCCAAATAATCCCAAACGACCCACCGGGTTTGGTTTAAACCGAAAATAAACATATGTCGAAATAGGTATCGATTCGAAGGTCACGACCCTCAACATCGGAACCACACGTCTAGCTAGAGATAAGGACACTTTTTAGAAAGTCCCAAACCCAAAAAAATACATAAATGCCCCCCAAATAACCCCAAACGACTCGCCGGGTATGGTTTAAACCAAAAATAAACATATGTCAAAATAGGTATCGATTCGAAGGTCACAACCCTTAACATCGCATCCACACGTCTAATTAGAGATAAGGACACTTTTTAGAAATTCTTAAACCAGAAAAACTACAGAAATGCCCCCTAATAATCCCAAACAACCCAACTAGTCTGGTTTAAACCGAAAATAAACATATGTCAAAATAGGTATCGATTCGAAGGTCACAACCCTCAACAGCGCACCCACACGTCTAATTAGAGATAAAAGCACTTTTTCGTAAATCTCAAACCAAAAAAGTACAGAAATGAGTCCAAATAACTCCAAACGACCTACATAGTCTGGTTCGGACCGAAAATGAACAAAATACAAAATACGTATCGATTCGAAGGGCAGGACCCTCAACATCGCATCAACACATCAAATAAGAGATAAGGACACTTTTTAGAGAATCCGAAACCCAAAAAAATATAGAAATGCCTCCAAATAACCCCAAACGACCAACCCAGTCCGATTTAAACCGAAAATGAACATATGTTGAAATAGGTATCGATTCGAATGTCACGACCCTCAATATCGTATCCACACGTCTAATAAGAGATACAGACAGGTTTTAGAAAATCCTAAACCCAGAAAAGTATAGAAATGCCCCCAAATAACTCCAAACTACCCACCCAGTCTGGTTCGGACAAAAAATGAACATATGTCAAAATACGTATCGATTCGAAGGTCACGATTCTCAACATCGCATCCATACGTCTAATAAGAGAAAAGAACACTTTTTAGAGAATCCCAACCTAAAAAAGTAAAGAAATGCCCCCAAATAACCCCAAACGACCCACCCGGCCAAGTTTAAATCGAAAATGAACATATGTCGAAATAGGTTTCGATACGAACGTCCCGACCCTCAACACCGCATCCATATGTCTAATAAGAGATAAGGATAATTTTTAGAGAATCATGAACCCAAAAAAGTACAGAGATACCCCCAAATAACCCCAAATGACCCACCCGATCTGGTTTAAACCGAAAATGAACATATGTCGAAATAGATATTGATTCGAAGGTCATGATTCTCAACATCGCATCCATACGTCTAATAAGAGATAAGGACACTTATTAGAGAATCCCAAACCCAAAAAAGTACAGAAATGCCCCCAAATAATCCCAAACTACCCAACTGGTTTAATAGGTATCGATTCGCAGGTCGCAACCCTTAACATCGCACCCACACGTCTAATAAGAGATAAGGACACTTTTTAGAAAGTCCCAAACCAAAAAAAGTACAGAAATGGCCCCAAATTGCTCCAAACAACCCACACTGTTTGTTTCGGACAAAAAATGAACATATGTCAAAATACATAACAATTCGAAGGTCACGACCCTCAACATCGCATCCACATGTCTAATAAGAGGCAAGGACACTTTTTAGAGAATCCCAAACCGAAAAAAGTACAGAAATGACCCCAAATATCCCCAAACGACCCACCCAGTCTGGTTTAAATCGAAAATGTACATATGTCGAAATAGGTACCGATTCGAATGTAACGACCCGCAATATCGCATCCACACGTCTAATAAGAGATAAGAATGGTTTTTAAAAAATCCCAAACCCAAAAAAGTATAGAAATGCCCCCCAAATAACCCCAAACAACTCACCCGGTCTGGTTTAAATTGAAAATAAACATATGTCAAAATAGGTATCGATTCGATGGTCACGACCCTCAACATCGCATCCACACGTCTAATGAGAGATAAGGACACTTTTTAGAAAATCCCAAACCCAAAAAAGTACAGAAATGCCCCCAAATAATCCCAAACGGCCCAACTGGTGTGGTTTACACCGAAAATGAACATATGTCCAAATAGGTATCGATTCGCAGGTCACAACCCTTAACATCGCACCCACACGTCTAATAAGAGATAAGGACACTTTTTGGAAACTTCCAAACCAAAAAAAGAACATGTGGAAATACGTATTGATTCGAACGTCACGAGCCTCAGCATCGCATCCACACATCTAATAAGAGATAAGGACACTTTTTAGAGAATCCCAAGCCCAAGAAAATACAGAAATGCACCAAAATAACCCCAAACGACCAACCCGATCTGGTTTAAATAGAAAATGAACATATTTCGAAATAGGTATCGATTTGAACGTCACGACCCTCAACATCGCATCCATACTTCTAATAAGAGATAAGGATACTTTTTACAGAATCCCAAACCCAAAAAAGTACGGAAATGCCCCCAAATAACCTAAAACGGCCCACCCGGTCTGGTTTAAACCAAAAATAAATATAT